>NW_024544762.1:0-83997 GCF_018167655.1 Microtus oregoni
GCTCAGGGTGCTGGTTGCTCAGTACTCAGGGTGCTGGGTGCTCAGTACTCAGGGTGCTGGGTGATCAGTGCTCAGGGGTGATGGGTGATCAGTGCTCGGGGTGCTGGGTGCTCAGTGCTCGGGGTGCTGTGTACTCAGTGCTCAGAGCTCAGGGTGCTGGGTGCTCAGTGCTCAGTGCTCAGGGTGCTGGTTGCTCAGTACTCAGGGTGCTGGGTGCTCAGTACTCAGGGTGCTGGGTGCTCAGTGCTCAGGGTGCTGGGTGCTCAGTACTCATGGTGCTGGGTGATCAGTGCTCGGGGTGCTGGGTGCTCAGTGCTCAGGGTGCTGGGTGCTCAGTGCTCAGGGTGCTGGTTGCTCAGTACTCAGGGTGCTGGGTGCTCAGTGCTCAGTGTGCTCGGTGCTCAGTACTCAAGGTGCTGGGTGCTCAGTGCTCAGGTTGCTGGGTGCTCAGTCCTCGGGGTGCTCCGTGCTCCGTGATCAGGGTGCTGGGTGCTCAGTACTCAGGGTGCTCGGTGCTCAGTACTCAGGGTTGTCAGTGCTCAGTACTCAGGGTGCTGGGTACTCAGTTCTCAGGGTGCTGGGTGCTCTGTACTCAGGGTGCTCAGTGCTCAGTACTCAGAGTGCTGGGTGTTCAGTACCAGGGTGCTCAGTACTCAGGGTGCTGGGTGCTCAATGCTCAGGGTGCTGGGTGCTCAGTACTCAGGGTGCTGGGTGATCAGTGCTCGGGTGCTGGGTGCTCAGTGCTCAGGGTGCTGGGTGCTCAGTGCTCAGGGTGCTGGGTGCTCAGTACTCAGGGTGCTGGGTGCTCAGTGCTCAGTGTGCTCGGTGCTCAGTACTCAAGGTGCTGGGTGCTCAGTGCTCAGGTTGCTGGGTGCTCAGTCCTCGGGTGCTCCGTGCTCCGTGATCAGGGTGCTGGGTGCTCAGTACTCAGGGTGCTCGGTGCTCAGTACTCAGGGTTGTCAGTGCTCTGTACTCAGGGTGCTGGGTACTCAGTTCTCAGGGTGCTGGGTGCTCTGTACTCAGGGTGCTCAGTGCTCAGTACTCAGAGTGCTGGGTGTTCAGTACTCAGGGTGCTCAGTACTCAGGGTGCTGGGTGCTCAATGCTCAGGGTGCTGGGTGCTCAGTACTCAGGGTGCTGGGTGCTCAGGTCTCGGGGTGCTGGGTGCTCAGTGCTCATGGTGCTGGGTGCTCAGTACTCAGGGTGCTGGGTGCTCAGGGCTCGAGGTGCTCGGTGCTCAGTACTCAAGTGCTGGGTGCTCAGTGCTCAGGGTGCTGGGTCCTCAGTCCTCGGGGTGCTCCGTGTTAAGGTGCTGGGTGCTCAGTGCTTGGGGTGCTCGGTGCTCAGTACTCAGGTGCTGAGTGCTCAGTACTCAGGGTGCCGGGGTGCTCAGTACTCAGGGTGCTGGGTGCTCAGTGCTCGGGGTGCTGGGTGCTCAGTGCTCAGGGTGCTCAGTGCTCAGTACTCAGGGTGCTGGGTGCTTCAGTATTCGGGGTGCTGAGTGCTCAGTGCTCAGGGTGCTGGGTGCTCAGTACTCAGGGTGCTGGGTGCTCAGTGGTCAGTATGCTGGGTGCTCAGTGCTAGGGGTGCTGGGTGCTCAGTACTCAGGGTGCTGGGTGCTCAGTGCTCGGGTGCTGGGTGCTCAGTGCTCAGGGTGCTGGGTGCTCAGTACTTAGGGTGCTGGGTGCCTCAGTGCTCGGGGTGCTCGGTGCTCAGTACTCAAGGTGCAGGGTGCTCAGTGCTCACCGTGCTGGGTGCTCATTACTCAGGGTGCTCGGTGCTCAGTACTAAGGGGCTCAGTGCTCAGTACTCAGGGTGCTGGGTGCTCAGTACTCGGGGTGCTGGGTGCTCAGTGCTCAGGGTGCTCGGTGCTTAGTACTCATGGTGCTCAGTGCTCGGGGTGCTGGGTGCTCAGTGCTCGGTGTGCTGGGTGCTCAGTGCTCGGGGTGCTGCTTGCTGAGTGCTCGGTGTGCTGGGTGCTCAGTGCTAGGGGTGCTGGGTGCTCAGTGCTCGGGGTGCTGGGTGCTCAGTACTCGGGGTGCTCGGTGCTCAGTACTCAGGGTGCTGGGTGCTCATTACTCAGGGTGCTGGGTGCTCAGTACTCAGGGTGCTGGGTGCTCAGTGCTCAGTACTCAGCCTGCTGGGTGCTCAGTGCTCGGGCTGCTGCCTCCTCAGTGCTCAGGTGCTGGTTGCTCAGTACTCAGGGTGCTGGGTTCTCAGTGCTCGTGGTGCTGGGTCCTCAGTGCTCAGGGTGCTGGGTGCTCAGTGCTCAGGGTGCTGGGTGCTCAGTGCTCAGGGTGCTCAGTGCTCAGTACTCAGGGTGCTCGGTGCTCAGTGCACAGGGTGCTCAGTGCCTCGGGGTGCTGGGTGCTCAGTGCTCGGGGTGCTGGGTGCTCAGTGCTCAGGGTGCTGGTTGCTCAGTACTCAGTGTGCTCAGTGCTCAGGGTGCTGGGTGCTCAGAACTCAGGGTGCTGGGTGCTCAGTACTCAGGGTGCTGGGTGCTCAGTACTCAGGGTGCTTGGGTGCTCAGTACTCAGGGTGCTGGGTGCTCAGTGCTCAGGGTGCTCGGTGCTCAGTACTCATGGTGCTGGGTGCTCATTCTCGGGGTGCTGGGTGCTCAGTACTCAGGGTGCTGGTGGGGTCAGTGCTCGTGGTGCCCGGTGCTCAGTGCTCGGGATGCTCGGTGCTCAGTTCTCAGGGTGCTGGGTGCTCAGTACTCAGGGTGCTGGGTGCTCAGTGCTGGTTGCTCAGTGCTCCGGGTGCTGGGTGCTCAGTGCTCGGGGGTGCTGGGTGCTCAGTACTCAGGGTGCTCGGTGCTCAGTACTCAGGGTGCTGGGTGCTCAGTGCTCGCGGTGCTGGGTGCTCAGTACTCAGGGTGCTGGGTGCTCAGTGCTCGGGGTGCTCGGTGCTCAGTACGTGGGTGCTCAGTACTCAGGGTGCTGGGTGCTCAGTGCTCAGGGTGCTGGGTGCTCAGTGCTCAGGGTGCTGGGTTCTCAGTGCTGAGGGTGCTTGGTGCTCAGTGCTCAGGGTGCTGGGTGCTCAGTGCTCAGGGGTGCTTGGTGCTCAGTACTCAGGGTGCTGGGTGCTCAGTGCTCAGGGGCGCTGTGTGCTCAGTGCTCGGGGTGCTGGGTGCTCAGTACTCAGGGTGCTGGGTGCTCAGTACTCAGGGTGCTGGGTGCTCAGTACTCAGGGTGCTGGGTGCTCAGTGCTCAGCGTGCTGGGTGCTCAGTACTCAGGGTGCTCGGTGCTCAGTGCTTGGGGTGCTGGGTGCTCAGTACTCAGGTGCTGGGTGCTCAGTGCTCAGGGTGCTGGGTGCTCAGTGCTCAGGGTGCTGGGTGCTCAGTACTCAGTGCTCAGGATGCTGGGTGCTCAGTGCTCGGGCTGCTGGGTGCTCAGTGCTCAGGGTGCTGGGTGCTCAGTACTCAGGGTGCTGGGTTCTCATTTCTCAGGGTGCTGGGTGCACAGTGCTAGAGGTGCTGGGTGCTCAGAGCTCGGGGTCTGGGTGCTCAGTACTCAGGGTGCTGGGTGCTCAGTACTCAGGATGCTGGGTGCTCAGTGCTCAGGGTGCTGGGTGCTCAGTGCTCTGGGTGCTGGGTGCTCAGTGCTTAGGGTGCTGGGTGCTCAGTGCTCAGGGTGCTGGGTGTTCAGTGCTCGGGGTGCTGGGTGCTGAGTGCTCAGGGTGCAGGGTGCTCAGTGCTCGGGGTGCTCGGTGCTCAGTGCTCAGGTTCCTGGGTGCTCAGTACTCAGGGTCCTGGGTGCTTTGTACTCAGGGTGCTCAGTGCTCAGTACACAGGGTGCTGTGTGCTCAGTGCTCGGGGTGCTGGGTGCTCAGTGCTCAGTACTCAGGGTGCTGGGTGCTCAGTGCTCGGGGTGCTTGGTGCTCAGTACTCAGGGTGCTGGGTGCTCAGTGCTCAGGGTTCTGGGTGCTCAGGGTGCTGGGTGCTCAGTGATTGGGGTGCTGTGTGCTCAGTACTCAGGGTGCTCAGTGCTCGGGGAGCTCGGTGCTCAGTACTCAGGGTGCTGGGTGCTCAGTACTCAGTGCTCGGGGTCCTGGGTGCTCCGTGCTCGGGGTGCTGGGTGCTCAGTGCTCTGGGTGCTCAGTGCTCGGGGTGCTGGGTGCTCAGTACTCAGGGTGCTGGGTGCTCAGTACTCAGGGTGCTGGGTGCTCAGTGCTCAGGGTCCTCGGTGCTCAGTACTCAGGGTGCTCAGTGCTCATTACTCAGCATGCTTTGTGCTCAGTGCTCAGGGTGCTGGGTGCTCAGTACTCAGTGTGCTGGGTGCTCAGTACTCAGGGTGCTGGGGGCTCAGTACTCTGGGTGCTGGGTGCTCAGTACTCAGGGTGCTGGGTGCTCAGTACTCAGGGTGCTGGATGCTCAGTACTCAGGGTGCTGGGGGCTCAGTACTCAGGGTGCTGGGTGCTCAGTACTCAGGGTGCTCGGTTCTCAGTACTCAGGGTGCTGGGTGCTCATTCTCGGGGTTCTGGGTGCTCAGTGCTCGGGGTGCTTGGTGCTCAGTACTAAGGGTGCTGGGGGCTCAGTACTCAGGGTGCTGGGTGCTCAGTACTCAGGGTGATCTGTTCTCAGAACTCAGGGTGCTGGGTGCTCAGTGCTCGGGGTGCTGGGTGCACAGTGCCCAGGGTGCTGGGTGCTCAGTGCTCAGGGTGCTCAGTACTCAGGGTGCTGTGTGTTCAGTGCTCAGGGTACTGGGTGCTCAGTGCTCAGGGTGCTGGGTGCGCAGTGCTCGGGGTGCTGGGTGCTCCGTGCTCAGGGTGCAGGGTGCTCAGTGCTCAGGGTGATGTGTGCTCAGTACTCGGGGTACTGGGTGCTCAGTGCTCAGGGTGCTGCGTGCTCAGCGCTCAGGGTGCTGGGTGCTCAGTGCTCAGTAATGAGGGTGCTGGGTGCTCAGTGCTCGGTTGCTGGGTGCTCAGTGCTCAGTACTCAGGGTGCTGGGTGCTCAGTGCTCATGGTGCTGGGTGGTCAGTACTAAGGGTGCTGGGTGCTCAGTGCTCAGGGTACTGGGTGCTCAGTACTCAGGGTGCTGGGTACTCAGTGCTCGGGGTGCTGGGTGCTCAGTGCTCAGGGTGCTGGGTGCTCAGTGCTCAGTGCACAGGGTGCTGGGTGCTCAGTGCTCAGTGCTCAGTGTGCTGGGTGCTCAGTCCTCGGGGTGCTGGGTGCTCAGTTCTCTGGGTGCTCAGTGCTCAGTCCTCAGGGTGCTGGGTGCTCAGTACTCAGGGTGCAGGGTGCTCAGTACTCAGGGAGCTCAGTGCTCGGGGTGCAGGGTGCTCAGTACTCAGGGTGCTGGGGGCTCAGTACTCAGGGTGCTCAGTACTCGGGGTGCGGGGTGCTCAGTACTCAAGGTGCTGGGTGCTCAGTACTCAGGGTGCTGGGTGCTCAGTACTGAGGGTGCGGGGTGCTCAGTACTCAGGGTGCTGGGTGATCAGTACTCGGGTGCTGGGTGCTCATTGCTCAGGGTGCTGGGTGCTCAGTGCTCGGGGTGCTGGGTGCTCAGTGCTCAGTACTCAGGGTGCTGGGTGCTCAGTGCGCGGGGTGCTGGTTGCTCAGTGCTCAGTACTCAGGGTGCTGGGTGCTCAGTGCTTGGGGTGCTGGGTGCTCAGTGCTCAGGGTGCTGGGTGCTCAGTGCTCAGGGTGCTGGGTACTCAGTGCTCGGGGTGCTGGGTGCTCAGTACTCAGGGTGCTGGGTGCTCAGTACTCAGGGTGCTGGGGGCTCAGTGCTCGGGCTGCTGGGTGCTCAGTGCTCGGGGTGCTGGGTGCTCAGTGCTCGGGGTGCTCGGTGCTCAGTACTCAGGGTACTGGGTGCTCAGTGCTCAGGGTGCTCAGTACTCAGGTTGCTGTGTGTCCACTGCTCAGGGTGCTGGGTGCTCAGTACTCAGGGTGCTCGGTGCTTAGTACTCAGGGTGCTGGGTGCTCAGTACTCCGGTTGCTGGGTGCTCAGTGCTCGGGGTGCTCGGTGCTCAGTGCTCAAGGTGCTGGGTGCTCAGTACTCAGTGTGCTCATTGCTCAGGGTGCTGGGTGCTCAGTGCTAAGGGTGCTGGGTGCTCAGTGCTCAGGGTGCTCGGTGCTCAGTACGTTGGGTGCTCAGTACTCAGGGTGCTGGGTGCTCAGCGCTCAGGGTGCTGGGTGCTCAGTGCTCAGGGTGCTGGGTGCTCAGTGCTCAGGGTGCTGGGTGCTCGGTGCTCAGGGTGCTCGGTGCTCAATACTCATGGTGCTGGGTGCTCATTCTCGGGGTGCTGGGTGCTCAGTACTCAGGGTGCTCGGTGCTCTGTACTCAGGGTGCTGGGTGCTCAGTGCTCGCGGTGCTGGGTGCTCAGTACTCAGGGTGCTGGGTGCTCAGTGCTCAGGGTGCTGGGTGCTCAGTGCTCAGGGTGCTCGGTGCTCAATACTCATGGTGCTGGGTGCTCATTCTCGGGGTCCTGGGTGCTCAGTACTCAGGGTGCTGGGTGGTCAGTGCTCGTGGTGCCCGGTGCTCAGTGCTCGGGGTGCTCGGTGCTCAGTTCTCAGGGTGCTGGCTGCTCAGTACTCAGGGTGCTGGGTGCTCAGTGCTGGGTGCTCAGTGCTCCGGGTGCTGGGTGCTCAGTGCTCGGGGTGCTGGGTGCTCAGTACTCAGGGTGCTCGGTGCTCTGTACTCAGGGTGCTGGGTGCTCAGTGCTCGCGGTGCTGGGTGCTCAGTACTCAGGGTGCTGGGTGCTCAGTGCTCGGGGTGCTCGGTGCTCAGTACGTTGGGTGCTCAGTACTCAGGGTGCTGGGTGCTCAGTGCTCAGGGTGCTGGGTGCTCAGTGCTCAGGGTGCTGGGTTCTCAGTGCTCAGGGTGCTTGGTGCTCAGTGCTCAGGGTGCTGGGTGCTCAGTGCTCAGGGTGCTTGGTGCTCAGTACTCAGGGTGCTGGGTGCTCAGTGCTCAGGGTGCTGGGTGCTCAGTGCTCGGGGTGCTGGGTGCTTAGTACTCAGGGTGCTGGGTGCTCAGTACTCAGGGTGCTGGGTGCTCAGTACTCAGGGTGCTGGGTGCTCAGTGCTCAGCGTGCTGGGTGCTCAGTACTCAGGGTGCTCGGTGCTCAGTGCTTGGGGTGCTGGGTGCTCAGTACTCAGGGTGCTGGGTGCTCAGTGCTCAGGGTGCTGGGTGCTCAGTGCTCAGGGTGCTGGGTGCTCAGTACTCAGTGCTCAGGATGCTGGGTGCTCAGTGCTCGGGCTGCTGGGTGCTCAGTGCTCAGGGTGCTGGGTGCTCAGTACTCAGGGTGCTGGGTTCTCATTACTCAAGGTGCTGGGTGCACAGTGCTAGAGGTGCTGGGTGCTCAGAGCTCGGGGTCTGGGTGCTCAGTACTCAGGGTGCTGGGTGCTCAGTACTCAGGATGCTGGGTGCTCAGTGCTCAGGGTGCTGGGTGCTCAGTGCTCTGGGTGCTGGGTGCTCAGTGCTTAGGGTGCTGGGTGCTCAGTGCTCAGGGTGCTGGGTGTTCAGTGCTCGGGGTGCTGGGTGCTGAGTGCTCAGGGTGCAGGGTGCTCAGTGCTCGGGGTGCTCGGTGCTCAGTGCTCAGGGTCCTGGGTGCTCAGTACTCAGGGTCCTGGGTGCTTTGTACTCAGGGTGCTCAGTGCTCAGTACACAGGGTGCTGGGTGCTCAGTGCTCGGGGTGCTGGGTGCTCAGTGCTCAGTACTCAGGGTGCTGGGTGCTCCGTGCTCGGGGTGCTGGGTGCTCAGTGCTCTGGGTGCTTAGTGCTCAGTACTCAGGGTGCTGGGTGCTCAGTACTCAGGGTGCTCAGTGCTCGGGGTGCTGGGTGCTCAGTACTCAGGGTGCTGGGTGCTCAGTACTCAGGGTGCTGGGTGCTCAGTGCTCAGGGTCCTCAGTGCTCAGTACTCAGGGTGCTCAGTGCTCATTACTCAGCGTGCTTTGTGCTCAGTGCTCAGGGTGCTGGGTGCTCAGTACTCAGTGTGCTGGGTGCTCAGTACTCAGGGTGCTGGGGGCTCAGTACTCTGGGTGCTGGGTGCTCAGTACTCAGGGTGCTGGGTGCTCAGTACTCAGGGTGCTGGATGCTCAGTACTCAGGGTGCTGGGGGCTCAGTACTCAGGGTGCTGGGTGCTCAGTACTCAGGGCGCTCGGTTCTCAGTACTCAGGGTGCTGGGTGCTCATTCTCGGGGTGCTGGGTGCTCAGTACTCGGGGTGCTTGGTGCTCAGTACTAAGGGTGCTGGGGGCTCAGTACTCAGGGTGCTGGGTGCTCAGTACTCAGGGTGATCTGTTCTCAGTACTCAGGGTGCTGGGTGCTCAGTGCTCGGGGTGCTGGGTGCACAGTGCCCAGGGTGCTGGGTGCTCAGTGCTCAGGGTGCTCAGTACTCAGGGTGCTGTGTGTTCAGTGCTCAGGGTACTGGGTGCTCAGTGCTCAGGGTGCTGGGTGCGCAGTGCTCGGGGTGCTGGGTGCTCCGTGCTCAGGGTGCAGGGTGCTCAGTGCTCAGGGTGATGTGTGCTCAGTACTCGGGGTACTGGGTGCTCAGTGCTCAGGGTGCTGGGTGCTCAGTGCTCAGGGTGCTGGGTGCTCAGTGCTCAGTAATGAGGGTGCTGGGTGCTCAGTGCTCGGGGTGCTGGGTGCTCAGTGCTCAATACTCAGGGTGCTGGGTGCTCAGTGCTCGGGGTGCTGGATGCTCAGTACTCAGGGTGCTGGGTGCTCAGTGCTCAGGGTGCTGGGTGGTCAGTACTAAGGGTGCTGGGTGCTCAGTGCTCAGGGTACTGGGTGCTCAATACTCAGGGTGCTGGGTATTCAGTGCTCGGGGTGCTGGGTGCTCAGTGCTCAGGGTGCTGGGTGCTCAGTGCTCAGTGCACAGGGTGCTGGGTGCTCAGTGCTCAGTGCTCAGTGTGCTGGGTGCTCAGTCCTCGGGGTGCTGGGTGCTCAGTTCTCTGGGTGCTCAGTGCTCAGTCCTCAGGGTGCTGGGTGCTCAGTACTCAGGGTGCTGGGTGCTCAGTACTCAGGGAGCTCAGTGCTCGGGGTGCAGGGTGCTCAGTACTCAGGGTGCTGGGGGCTCAGTACTCAGGGTGCTCAGTACTCGGGGTGCGGGGTGCTCAGTACTCAAGGTGCTGGGTGCTCAGTACTCAGGGTGCTGGGTGCTCAGTACTCAGGGTGCGGGGTGCTCAGTACTCAGGGTGCTGGGAGATCAGTACTCGGGTGCTGGGTGCTCAGTGCTCAGGGTGCTGGGTGCTCAGTGCTCGGGGTGCTGGGTGCTCAGTGCTCAGTACTCAGGGTGCTGGGTGCTCAGTGCTCGGGGTGCTGGGTGCTCAGTGCTCAGTACTCAGGGTGCTGGGTGCTCAGTGCTTGGGGTGCTGGGTGCTCAGTGCTCAGGGTGCTGGGTGCTCAGTGCTCAGGGTGCTAGGTACTCAGTGCTCGGGGTGCTGGGTGCTCAGTACTCAGGGTGCTGGGTGCTCAGTGCTCAGGGTGCTGGGGGCTCAGTGCTCGGGGTGCTGGGTGCTCAGTGCTCAGTACTCAGGGTGCTGGGTGCTCAGTGCTCGGGGTGCTGGGTGCTCAGTGCTCAGTACTCAGGGTGCTGGGTGCTCAGTGCTCGGGGTGCTCTGTGCTCAGTGCTCGGGGTGCTCGGTGCTCAGTACTCAGGGTACTGGGTGCTCAGTGCTCGGGGTGCTCAGTACTCAGGGTGCTGTGTTTCCACTGCTCAGGGTGCTGGGTGCTCAGTACTCAAGGTGCTCGGTGCTTAGTACTCAGGGTGCTGGGTGCTCAGTACTCCGGGTGCTGGGTGCTCAGTGCTCGGGGTGCTCGGTGCTCAGTGCTCAAGGTGCTGGGTGCTCAGTACTCAGTGTGCTCTTTGCTCAGGGTGCTGGGTGCTCAGTGCTAAGGGTGCTGGGTGCTCAGTGCTCAGGGTGCTCGGTGCTCAGTACGTTGGGTGCTCAGTACTCAGGGTGCTGGGTGCTCAGTGCTCAGGGTGCTGGGTGCTCAGTGCTCAGGGTGCTGGGTGCTCAGTGCTCAGGGTGCTGGGTGCTCGGTGCTCGGGGTGCTGGGTGCTCAGTGCTCAGTGTGCTGGGTGCTCAGTACTCAGGGTGCTGGGTGCTCAGTGCTCATGGTGCTGGGTGCTCAGTACTCAGGGTGCTGGGTGCTCGGTGCTCAGTACGCTGGGTGCTCAGTACTCAGGGTGCTGGGTGCTCAGTACTTAGGGTGCTCGGTGCTCAGTACTCAGGGTGCTGGGTGCTCAGTGCTCGGGGTGCTGGGTGCTCAGTACTCAGGGTGCTGGGTGCTCAGTGCTCGGGGTGCTCGGTGCTCAGTACGCTGGGTGCTCATTACTCAGGGTGCTGTGTGCTCAGTACTCAGGGTGCTGGGTGCTCAGTACTCAGGATGCTTGGTGCTTAGTACTCAGGGTGCTCAGTGCTCAGTACTTAGGGTGCTCAGTGCTCAGTGCTCGGGGTGCTGGGTGCTCAGTGCTCAGGGTGCTGGGTGCTCAGTGCTCGGGGTGCTGGGTGCTCAGTGCTCAGGGTGCTGGGTGCTAAGTGCTCAGAGTGCTGGGTGCTCAGTACTCCGGGTGCTCGGTGCTCAGTACTCAGAGTGCTCAGTGCTCAGTACTCAGCGTGCTGGGTGCTCAGTGCTCAGGGTGCTCGGAGATCAGTACTCAGTGTGCTCAGTGCTCAGTACGTTGGGTGCTCAGTACTCAGGGTGCTGGGTGCTCAGTGCTCAGGGTGCTGGGTGCTCAGTGCTCGGGGTGCTGGGTGCTCAGTACTCAGGGTGCTGGGTGCTCAGTACTCAGGGTGCTGGGTGCTCAGTACTCAGGGTGCTGGGTGCTCAGTGCTCAGCGTGCTGGGTGCTCAGTACTCAGGGTGCTCGGTGCTCAGTGCTTGGGGTGCTGGGTGCTCAGTACTCAGGGTGCTGGGTGCTCAGTGCTCAGGGTGCTGGGTGCTCAGTGCTCAGGGTGCTGGGTGCTCAGTACTCAGTGCTCAGGATGCTGGGTGCTCAGTGCTCGGGCTGCTGGGTGCTCAGTGCTCAGGGTGCTGGGTGCTCAGTACTCAGGGTGCTGGGTTCTCATTACTCAAGGTGCTGGGTGCACAGTGCTAGAGGTGCTGGGTGCTCAGAGCTCGGGGTCTGGGTGCTCAGTACTCAGGGTGCTGGGTGCTCAGTACTCAGGATGCTGGGTGCTCAGTGCTCAGGGTGCTGGGTGCTCAGTGCTCTGGGTGCTGGGTGCTCAGTGCTTAGGGTGCTGGGTGCTCAGTGCTCAGGGTGCTGGGTGTTCAGTGCTCGGGGTGCTGGGTGCTGAGTGCTCAGGGTGCAGGGTGCTCAGTGCTCGGGGTGCTCGGTGCTCAGTGCTCAGGGTCCTGGGTGCTCAGTACTCAGGGTCCTGGGTGCTTTGTACTCAGGGTGCTCAGTGCTCAGTACACAGGGTGCTGGGTGCTCAGTGCTCGGGGTGCTGGGTGCTCAGTGCTCAGTACTCAGGGTGCTGGGTGCTCCGTGCTCGGGGTGCTGGGTGCTCAGTGCTCTGGGTGCTTAGTGCTCAGTACTCAGGGTGCTGGGTGCTCAGTACTCAGGGTGCTCAGTGCTCGGGGTGCTGGGTGCTCAGTACTCAGGGTGCTGGGTGCTCAGTACTCAGGGTGCTGGGTGCTCAGTGCTCAGGGTCCTCAGTGCTCAGTACTCAGGGTGCTCAGTGCTCATTACTCAGCGTGCTTTGTGCTCAGTGCTCAGGGTGCTGGGTGCTCAGTACTCAGTGTGCTGGGTGCTCAGTACTCAGGGTGCTGGGGGCTCAGTACTCTGGGTGCTGGGTGCTCAGTACTCAGGGTGCTGGGTGCTCAGTACTCAGGGTGCTGGATGCTCAGTACTCAGGGTGCTGGGGGCTCAGTACTCAGGGTGCTGGGTGCTCAGTACTCAGGGCGCTCGGTTCTCAGTACTCAGGGTGCTGGGTGCTCATTCTCGGGGTGCTGGGTGCTCAGTACTCGGGGTGCTTGGTGCTCAGTACTAAGGGTGCTGGGGGCTCAGTACTCAGGGTGCTGGGTGCTCAGTACTCAGGGTGATCTGTTCTCAGTACTCAGGGTGCTGGGTGCTCAGTGCTCGGGGTGCTGGGTGCACAGTGCCCAGGGTGCTGGGTGCTCAGTGCTCAGGGTGCTCAGTACTCAGGGTGCTGTGTGTTCAGTGCTCAGGGTACTGGGTGCTCAGTGCTCAGGGTGCTGGGTGCGCAGTGCTCGGGGTGCTGGGTGCTCCGTGCTCAGGGTGCAGGGTGCTCAGTGCTCAGGGTGATGTGTGCTCAGTACTCGGGGTACTGGGTGCTCAGTGCTCAGGGTGCTGGGTGCTCAGTGCTCAGGGTGCTGGGTGCTCAGTGCTCAGTAATGAGGGTGCTGGGTGCTCAGTGCTCGGGGTGCTGGGTGCTCAGTGCTCAGTACTCAGGGTGCTGGGTGCTCAGTGCTCGGGGTGCTGGATGCTCAGTACTCAGGGTGCTGGGTGCTCAGTGCTCAGGGTGCTGGGTGGTCAGTACTAAGGGTGCTGGGTGCTCAGTGCTCAGGGTACTGGGTGCTCAATACTCAGGGTGCTGGGTATTCAGTGCTCGGGGTGCTGGGTGCTCAGTGCTCAGGGTGCTGGGTGCTCAGTGCTCAGTGCACAGGGTGCTGGGTGCTCAGTGCTCAGTGCTCAGTGTGCTGGGTGCTCAGTCCTCGGGGTGCTGGGTGCTCAGTTCTCTGGGTGCTCAGTGCTCAGTCCTCAGGGTGCTGGGTGCTCAGTACTCAGGGTGCTGGGTGCTCAGTACTCAGGGAGCTCAGTGCTCGGGGTGCAGGGTGCTCAGTACTCAGGGTGCTGGGGGCTCAGTACTCAGGGTGCTCAGTACTCGGGGTGCGGGGTGCTCAGTACTCAAGGTGCTGGGTGCTCAGTACTCAGGGTGCTGGGTGCTCAGTACTCAGGGTGCGGGGTGCTCAGTACTCAGGGTGCTGGGAGATCAGTACTCGGGTGCTGGGTGCTCAGTGCTCAGGGTGCTGGGTGCTCAGTGCTCGGGGTGCTGGGTGCTCAGTGCTCAGTACTCAGGGTGCTGGGTGCTCAGTGCTCGGGGTGCTGGGTGCTCAGTGCTCAGTACTCAGGGTGCTGGGTGCTCAGTGCTTGGGGTGCTGGGTGCTCAGTGCTCAGGGTGCTGGGTGCTCAGTGCTCAGGGTGCTAGGTACTCAGTGCTCGGGGTGCTGGGTGCTCAGTACTCAGGGTGCTGGGTGCTCAGTGCTCAGGGTGCTGGGGGCTCAGTGCTCGGGGTGCTGGGTGCTCAGTGCTCAGTACTCAGGGTGCTGGGTGCTCAGTGCTCGGGGTGCTGCGTGCTCAGTGCTCAGTACTCAGGGTGCTGGGTGCTCAGTGCTCGGGGTGCTCTGTGCTCAGTGCTCGGGGTGCTCGGTGCTCAGTACTCAGGGTACTGGGTGCTCAGTGCTCGGGGTGCTCAGTACTCAGGGTGCTGTGTTTCCACTGCTCAGGGTGCTGGGTGCTCAGTACTCAGGGTGCTCGGTGCTTAGTACTCAGGGTGCTGGGTGCTCAGTACTCCGGGTGCTGGGTGCTCAGTGCTCGGGGTGCTCGGTGCTCAGTGCTCAAGGTGCTGGGTGCTCAGTACTCAGTGTGCTCATTGCTCAGGGTGCTGGGTGCTCAGTGCTAAGGGTGCTGGGTGCTCAGTGCTCAGGGTGCTCGGTGCTCAGTACGTTGGGTGCTCAGTACTCAGGGTGCTGGGTTCTCATTACTCAAGGTGCTGGGTGCACAGTGCTAGAGGTGCTGGGTGCTCAGAGCTCGGGGTCTGGGTGCTCAGTACTCAGGGTGCTGGGTGCTCAGTACTCAGGATGCTGGGTGCTCAGTGCTCAGGGTGCTGGGTGCTCAGTGCTCTGGGTGCTGGGTGCTCAGTGCTTAGGGTGCTGGGTGCTCAGTGCTCAGGGTGCTGGGTGTTCAGTGCTCGGGGTGCTGGGTGCTGAGTGCTCAGGGTGCAGGGTGCTCAGTGCTCGGGTTGCTCGGTGCTCAGTGCTCAGGGTCCTGGGTGCTCAGTACTCAGGGTCCTGGGTGCTTTGTACTCAGGGTGCTCAGTGCTCAGTACACAGGGTGCTGGGTGCTCAGTGCTCGGGGTGCTGGGTGCTCAGTGCTCAGTACTCAGGGTGCTGGGTGCTCCGTGCTCGGGGTGCTGGGTGCTCAGTGCTCTGGGTGCTTAGTGCTCAGTACTCAGGGTGCTGGGTGCTCAGTACTCAGGGTGCTCAGTGCTCGGGGTGCTGGGTGCTCAGTACTCAGGGTGCTGGGTGCTCAGTACTCAGGGTGCTGGGTGCTCAGTGCTCAGGGTCCTCAGTGCTCAGTACTCAGGGTGCTCAGTGCTCATTACTCAGCGTGCTTTGTGCTCAGTGCTCAGGGTGCTGGGTGCTCAGTACTCAGTGTGCTGGGTGCTCAGTACTCAGGGTGCTGGGGGCTCAGTACTCTGGGTGCTGGGTGCTCAGTACTCAGGGTGCTGGGTGCTCAGTACTCAGGGTGCTGGATGCTCAGTACTCAGGGTGCTGGGGGCTCAGTACTCAGGGTGCTGGGTGCTCAGTACTCAGGGCGCTCGGTTCTCAGTACTCAGGGTGCTGGGTGCTCATTCTCGGGGTGCTGGGTGCTCAGTACTCGGGGTGCTTGGTGCTCAGTACTAAGGGTGCTGGGGGCTCAGTACTCAGGGTGCTGGGTGCTCAGTACTCAGGGTGATCTGTTCTCAGTACTCAGGGTGCTGGGTGCTCAGTGCTCGGGGTGCTGGGTGCACAGTGCCCAGGGTGCTGGGTGCTCAGTGCTCAGGGTGCTCAGTACTCAGGGTGCTGTGTGTTCAGTGCTCAGGGTACTGGGTGCTCAGTGCTCAGGGTGCTGGGTGCGCAGTGCTCGGGGTGCTGGGTGCTCCGTGCTCAGGGTGCAGGGTGCTCAGTGCTCAGGGTGATGTGTGCTCAGTACTCGGGGTACTGGGTGCTCAGTGCTCAGGGTGCTGGGTGCTCAGTGCTCAGGGTGCTGGGTGCTCAGTGCTCAGTAATGAGGGTGCTGGGTGCTCAGTGCTCGGGGTGCTGGGTGCTCAGTGCTCAGTACTCAGGGTGCTGGGTGCTCAGTGCTCGGGGTGCTGGATGCTCAGTACTCAGGGTGCTGGGTGCTCAGTGCTCAGGGTGCTGGGTGGTCAGTACTAAGGGTGCTGGGTGCTCAGTGCTCAGGGTACTGGGTGCTCAATACTCAGGGTGCTGGGTATTCAGTGCTCGGGGTGCTGGGTGCTCAGTGCTCAGGGTGCTGGGTGCTCAGTGCTCAGTGCACAGGGTGCTGGGTGCTCAGTGCTCAGTGCTCAGTGTGCTGGGTGCTCAGTCCTCGGGGTGCTGGGTGCTCAGTTCTCTGGGTGCTCAGTGCTCAGTCCTCAGGGTGCTGGGTGCTCAGTACTCAGGGTGCTGGGTGCTCAGTACTCAGGGAGCTCAGTGCTCGGGGTGCAGGGTGCTCAGTACTCAGGGTGCTGGGGGCTCAGTACTCAGGGTGCTCAGTACTCGGGGTGCGGGGTGCTCAGTACTCAAGGTGCTGGGTGCTCAGTACTCAGGGTGCTGGGTGCTCAGTACTCAGGGTGCGGGGTGCTCAGTACTCAGGGTGCTGGGAGATCAGTACTCGGGTGCTGGGTGCTCAGTGCTCAGGGTGCTGGGTGCTCAGTGCTCGGGGTGCTGGGTGCTCAGTGCTCAGTACTCAGGGTGCTGGGTGCTCAGTGCTCGGGGTGCTGGGTGCTCAGTGCTCAGTACTCAGGGTGCTGGGTGCTCAGTGCTTGGGGTGCTGGGTGCTCAGTGCTCAGGGTGCTGGGTGCTCAGTGCTCAGGGTGCTAGGTACTCAGTGCTCGGGGTGCTGGGTGCTCAGTACTCAGGGTGCTGGGTGCTCAGTGCTCAGGGTGCTGGGGGCTCAGTGCTCGGGGTGCTGGGTGCTCAGTGCTCAGTACTCAGGGTGCTGGGTGCTCAGTGCTCGGGGTGCTGGGTGCTCAGTGCTCAGTACTCAGGGTGCTGGGTGCTCAGTGCTCGGGGTGCTCTGTGCTCAGTGCTCGGGGTGCTCGGTGCTCAGTACTCAGGGTACTGGGTGCTCAGTGCTCGGGGTGCTCAGTACTCAGGGTGCTGTGTTTCCACTGCTCAGGGTGCTGGGTGCTCAGTACTCAGGGTGCTCGGTGCTTAGTACTCAGGGTGCTGGGTGCTCAGTACTCCGGGTGCTGGGTGCTCAGTGCTCGGGGTGCTCGGTGCTCAGTGCTCAAGGTGCTGGGTGCTCAGTACTCAGTGTGCTCATTGCTCAGGGTGCTGGGTGCTCAGTGCTAAGGGTGCTGGGTGCTCAGTGCTCAGGGTGCTCGGTGCTCAGTACGTTGGGTGCTCAGTACTCAGGGTGCTGGGTGCTCAGTGCTCAGGGTGCTGGGTGCTCAGTGCTCAGGATGCTGGGTGCTCAGTGCTCAGGGTGCTGGGTGCTCGGTGCTCGGGGTGCTGGGTGCTCAGTGCTCAGTGTGCTGGGTGCTCAGTACTCAGGGTGCTGGGTGCTCAGTGCTCATGGTGCTGGGTGCTCAGTACTCAGGGTGCTGGGTGCTCGGTGCTCAGTACGCTGGGTGCTCAGTACTCAGGGTGCTGGGTGCTCAGTACTTAGGGTGCTCGGTGCTCAGTACTCAGGGTGCTGGGTGCTCAGTGCTCGGGGTGCTGGGTGCTCAGTACTCAGGGTGCTGGGTGCTCAGTGCTCGGGGTGCTCGGTGCTCAGTACGCTGGGTGCTCATTACTCAGGGTGCTGTGTGCTCAGTACTCAGGGTGCTGGGTGCTCAGTACTCAGGATGCTTGGTGCTTAGTACTCAGGGTGCTCAGTGCTCAGTACTTAGGGTGCTCAGTGCTCAGTGCTCGGGGTGCTGGGTGCTCAGTGCTCAGGGTGCTGGGTGCTCAGTGCTCGGGGTGCTGGGTGCTCAGTGCTCAGGGTGCTGGGTGCTAAGTGCTCAGAGTGCTGGGTGCTCAGTACTCCGGGTGCTCGGTGCTCAGTACTCAGAGTGCTCAGTGCTCAGTACTCAGCGTGCTGGGTGCTCAGTGCTCAGGGTGCTCGGAGATCAGTACTCAGTGTGCTCAGTGCTCAGTACTCAGCGTGCTGGGTGCTCAGTGCTCAGGGTGCTGGGTGCTCAGTACTCAGGGTGCTGGGTGCTTAGTACTCAGGGTGCTCGGTCCTCAGTGCTCAGGGTGCTGGGTGCTCAGTGCTCGGGGTGCTGGGTGCTCATTACTCAAGGTGCTGGGTGCTCAGTACTCAGGGTGCTCAGTGCTTGGGGTGTTGGGTGCTCAGTACTCAGGGTGCTGGGTGCTCAGTACTAAGGGTGCTGCGTGCTCAGTGCTCAGGGTGCTCACTCCTCAGTACTCAGGGTGTTGGGTGCTCAGTGCTCGGGCTGCTGGGTGCTCAGTGCTCGGGGTGCTGGGTGCTCAGTGCTCGGGGTGCTCGGTGCTCAGTACTCAGGGTGCTGGGTGCTCAGTGCTCGGGGTGCTGGGTGCTCAGTACTCGGGGTGCTCGGTGCTCAGTACTCAGGGTGCTGGGTGCTCAGTGCTCAGGGTGCTGGGTGCTCAGTACTCAGGGTGCTGGGTGCTCGTTGCTCAGTACGCTGGGTGCTCAGTATTCAGGGTGCTGGCTGCTCAGTACTCAGGGTGCTCGGTGCTCAGTACTCAGGGTGCTGGGTGCTCAGTACTCAGGGTGCTCTGTGCTTGGGGTGCTGGGTGCTCAGTACTCAGGGTGCTCAGTGCTTGGGGTGTGGGTTGCTCAGTACTCAGGGTGCTGGGTGCTCAGTGCTCAGGGTGCTGGGTGCTCAGTACTCAGGGTGCTGGGTGCTCAGTACTCAGGGTGCTGGGTGCTCAGTGCTCGGGTTGCTGGGTGCTCAGTGCTCGTGGTGCTGGCTGCTCAGTGCTCGTGCTGCTGGCTGCTCAGTGCTCGGGGTTCTGGGTGCTCAGTGCTCGGCGCGCTTGGTGCTCAGTGCTCGGGGTGCTCGGTGCTCAGTACGCAGGGTGCTGGGTGATCAGTACTCGGGTGCTGGGTGCTCAGTGCTCAGGGTGCTGGGTGCTCAGTGCTCGGGGTGCTGGGTGCTCAGTGCTCAGTACTCAGGGTGCCGGGTGCTCAGTGCTCGGGGTGCTGGGTGCTCAGTGCTCAGTACTCAGTGTGCTGGGTGCTCAGTGCTCAGGGTGCTGGGTGCTCATTGCTCAGGTTGCTGGGTGCTCAGTGCTCAGGGTGCTGGGTACTCAGTGCTCAGGGTGCTGGGTACTCAGTGCTCGGGGTGCTGGGTGCTCAATACTCAGGGTGC
Source organism: Microtus oregoni (assembly GCF_018167655.1). Lineage (NCBI taxonomy): Eukaryota > Metazoa > Chordata > Mammalia > Rodentia > Cricetidae > Microtus > Microtus oregoni. The sequence goes on from NW_024544762.1 coordinate 18,231, forward strand.
TGGGTGCTCAGTACTCAGGGTGCTCAGTGCTCAGTACTCAGGGTGCTCAGTGCTCAGTACTCAGGGTGCTCAGTGCTCAGGGTGCTGGGTGCTCAGTACTCAGGGTGCTCAGTGCTCAGTACTCAGGGTGCTCAGTGCTCAGTACTCAGGGTGCTCAGTGCTCAGGGTGCTGGGTGCTCAGTGCTCAGGGTGCTGGGTACTCAGTGCTCAGGGTGCTTGGTACTCAGTGCTCAGGGTGCTGGGTGCTCAGTACTCAGGGTGTTGGGTGCTCAGTACTCAGGGTGCTCAGTGCTCAGGACTCAGGGTGCTCAGTGCTCAGGGTGCTGGGTGTTCAGTGCTCGGGGTGCTGGGTGCTCAGTCCTCAGGGTGCTGTGTGCTCAGTGCTCAGGGTGCTCGGTGCTCAGTGCGCAGGGTGCTGGGTGCTCAGTACTCAGGGTGCTGGGTGCTCAGTGCTAGGGGTGCTGGGTGCTCAGTACTCAGGGTGCTGGGTGCTCAGTGCTAGGGGTGCTGGGTGCTCAGTGCTCAGGGTGCTGGGTGCTCAGTGCTAGGGGTGCTGGGTGCTCAGTACTCAGGGTGCTGGGTGCTCAGTACTCAGGGAGCTGGGTGCTCAGTGCTCAGGGTGCTGGGTGCTCAGTGCTCAGGGTGCTCGGTGCTTAGTACTCAGGGTGCTCGGTGCTCGGGGTGCTGGGTGCTCAGTGCTCGGGGTGCTGGGTGCTCAGTGCTCTGGGTGATGGGTGCTCAGTGCTCGGGGTGCTGGGTGCTCAGTGCTCGGGGTGCTGGGTGCTCAGTGCTCGGGGTGTTAGGTGCTCAGTACTCTGGGTGCTCGGTGCTCAGTACTCAGGGTGCTGGGTGCTCAGTGCTCAGGGTGCTGGGTACTCAGTACTCAGGGTGCTTGGTGCTCGGTGCTCAGTACGCTGGGTGCTCAGTACTCAGCCTGCTGGCTGCTCAGTACTCAGGGTGCTCGGTGCTCAGTACTCAGGGTGCTGGGTGCTCAGTGCTCGGGGTGCTGGGTGCTCATTACTCAGGGTGCTGGGTGCTCAGTACTCAGGGTGCTGGGTGCTCAGTGCTCAGTGCACAGGGTGCTGGGTGCTCAGTGCTCAGTGCTCAGTGTGCTGGGTGCTCAGTCCTCGGGGTGCTGGGTGCTCAGTTCTCTGGGTGCTCAGTGCTCAGTCCTCAGGGTGCTGGGTGCTCAGTACTCAGGGTGCTGGGTGCTCAGTACTCAGGGAGCTCAGTGCTCGGGGTGCAGGGTGCTCAGTACTCAGGGTGCTGGGGGCTCAGTACTCAGGGTGCTCAGTACTCGGGGTGCGGGGTGCTCAGTACTCAAGGTGCTGGGTGCTCAGTACTCAGGGTGCTGGGTGCTCAGTACTCAGGGTGCGGGGTGCTCAGTACTCAGGGTGCTGGGAGATCAGTACTCGGGTGCTGGGTGCTCAGTGCTCAGGGTGCTGGGTGCTCAGTGCTCGGGGTGCTGGGTGCTCAGTGCTCAGTACTCAGGGTGCTGGGTGCTCAGTGCTCGGGGTGCTGGGTGCTCAGTGCTCAGTACTCAGGGTGCTGGGTGCTCAGTGCTTGGGGTGCTGGGTGCTCAGTGCTCAGGGTGCTGGGTGCTCAGTGCTCAGGGTGCTGGGTACTCAGTGCTCGGGGTGCTGGGTGCTCAGTACTCAGGGTGCTGGGTGCTCAGTGCTCAGGGTGCTGGGGGCTCAGTGCTCGGGGTGCTGGGTGCTCAGTGCTCAGTACTCAGGGTGCTGGGTGCTCAGTGCTCGGGGTGCTGGGTGCTCAGTGCTCAGTACTCAGGGTGCTGGGTGCTCAGTGCTCGGGGTGCTCTGTGCTCAGTGCTCGGGGTGCTCGGTGCTCAGTACTCAGGGTACTGGGTGCTCAGTGCTCGGGGTGCTCAGTACTCAGGGTGCTGTGTTTCCACTGCTCAGGGTGCTGGGTGCTCAGTACTCAGGGTGCTCGGTGCTTAGTACTCAGGGTGCTGGGTGCTCAGTACTCCGGGTGCTGGGTGCTCAGTGCTCGGGGTGCTCGGTGCTCAGTGCTCAAGGTGCTGGGTGCTCAGTACTCAGTGTGCTCATTGCTCAGGGTGCTGGGTGCTCAGTGCTAAGGGTGCTGGGTGCTCAGTGCTCAGGGTGCTCGGTGCTCAGTACGTTGGGTGCTCAGTACTCAGGGTGCTGGGTGCTCAGTGCTCAGGGTGCTGGGTGCTCAGTGCTCAGGGTGCTGGGTGCTCAGTGCTCAGGGTGCTGGGTGCTCGGTGCTCGGGGTGCTGGGTGCTCAGTGCTCAGTGTGCTGGGTGCTCAGTACTCAGGGTGCTGGGTGCTCAGTGCTCATGGTGCTGGGTGCTCAGTACTCAGGGTGCTGGGTGCTCGGTGCTCAGTACGCTGGGTGCTCAGTACTCAGGGTGCTGGGTGCTCAGTACTTAGGGTGCTCGGTGCTCAGTACTCAGGGTGCTGGGTGCTCAGTGCTCGGGGTGCTGGGTGCTCAGTACTCAGGGTGCTGGGTGCTCAGTGCTCGGGGTGCTCGGTGCTCAGTACGCTGGGTGCTCATTACTCAGGGTGCTGTGTGCTCAGTACTCAGGGTGCTGGGTGCTCAGTACTCAGGATGCTTGGTGCTTAGTTCTCAGGGTGCTCAGTGCTCAGTACTTAGGGTGCTCAGTGCTCAGTGCTCGGGGTGCTGGGTGCTCAGTGCTCAGGGTGCTGGGTGCTCAGTGCTCGGGGTGCTGGGTGCTCAGTGCTCAGGGTGCTGGGTGCTAAGTGCTCAGAGTGCTGGGTGCTCAGTACTCCGGGTGCTCGGTGCTCAGTACTCAGAGTGCTCAGTGCTCAGTACTCAGCGTGCTGGGTGCTCAGTGCTCAGGGTGCTCGGAGATCAGTACTCAGGGTGCTCAGTGCTCAGTACTCAGCGTGCTGGGTGCTCAGTGCTCAGGGTGCTGGGTGCTCAGTACTCAGGGTGCTGGGTGCTTAGTACTCAGGGTGCTCGGTCCTCAGTGCTCAGGGTGCTGGGTGCTCAGTGCTCGGGGTGCTGGGTGCTCATTACTCAAGGTGCTGGGTGCTCAGTACTCAGGGTGCTCAGTGCTTGGGGTGTTGGGTGCTCAGTACTCAGGGTGCTGGGTGCTCAGTACTAAGGGTGCTGGGTGCTCAGTGCTCAGGGTGCTCACTCCTCAGTACTCAGGGTGTTGGGTGTTCAGTGCTCGGGCTGCTGGGTGCTCAGTGCTCGGGGTGCTGGGTGCTCAGTGCTCGGGGTGCTCGGTGCTCAGTACTCAGGGTGCTGGGTGCTCAGTGCTCGGGGTGCTGGGTGCTCAGTACTCGGGGTGCTCGGTGCTCAGTACTCAGGGTGCTGGGTGCTCAGTGCTCAGGGTGCTGGGTGCTCAGTACTCAGGGTGCTGGGTGCTCGTTGCTCAGTACGCTGGGTGCTCAGTATTCAGGGTGCTGGCTGCTCAGTACTCAGGGTGCTCGGTGCTCAGTACTCAGGGTGCTGGGTGCTCAGTACTCAGGGTGCTCTGTGCTTGGGGTGCTGGGTGCTCAGTACTCAGGGTGCTCAGTGCTTGGGGTGTGGGTTGCTCAGTACTCAGGGTGCTGGGTGCTCAGTGCTCAGGGTGCTGGGTGCTCAGTACTCAGGGTGCTGGGTGCTCAGTACTCAGGGTGCTGGGTGCTCAGTGCTCGGGTTGCTGGGTGCTCAGTGCTCGTGGTGCTGGCTGCTCAGTGCTCGTGCTGCTGGCTGCTCAGTGCTCGGGGTTCTGGGTGCTCAGTGCTCGGCGCGCTTGGTGCTCAGTGCTCGGGGTGCTCGGTGCTCAGTACGCAGGGTGCTGGGTGATCAGTACTCGGGTGCTGGGTGCTCAGTGCTCAGGGTGCTGGGTGCTCAGTGCTCAGTACTCAGGGTGCCGGGTGCTCAGGGCTCGGGGTGCTGGGTGCTCAGTGCTCAGTACTCAGTGTGCTGGGTGCTCAGTGCTCAGGGTGCTGGGTGCTCATTGCTCAGGGTGCTGGGTGCTCAGTGCTCAGGGTGCTGGGTACTCAGTGCTCAGGGTGCTGGGTACTCAGTGCTCGGGGTGCTGGGTGCTCAGTACTCAGGGTGCTGGGTGCTCAGTACTCAGGGTGCTCAGTGCTCAGTACTCAGGGTGCTCAGTGCTCAGTACTCAGGGTGCTCAGTGCTCAGGGTGCTGGGTGCTCAGTACTCAGGGTGCTCAGTGCTCAGTACTCAGGGTGCTCAGTGCTCAGTACTCAGGGTGCTCAGTGCTCAGGGTGCTGGGTGCTCAGTGCTCAGGGTGCTGGGTACTCAGTGCTCAGGGTGCTTGGTACTCAGTGCTCAGGGTGCTGGGTGCTCAGTACTCAGGGTGTTGGGTGCTCAGTACTCAGGGTGCTCAGTGCTCAGGACTCAGGGTGCTCAGTGCTCAGGGTGCTGGGTGTTCAGTGCTCGGGGTGCTGGGTGCTCAGTCCTCAGGGTGCTGTGTGCTCAGTGCTCAGGGTGCTCGGTGCTCAGTGCTCAGGGTGCTGGGTGCTCAGTACTCAGGGTGCTGGGTGCTCAGTGCTAGGGGTGCTGGGTGCTCAGTACTCAGGGTGCTGGGTGCTCAGTGCTAGGGGTGCTGGGTGCTCAGTGCTCAGGGTGCTGGGTGCTCAGTGCTAGGGGTGCTGGGTGCTCAGTACTCAGGGTGCTGGGTGCTCAGTACTCAGGGAGCTGGGTGCTCAGTGCTCAGGGTGCTGGGTGCTCAGTGCTCAGGGTGCTCGGTGCTTAGTACTCAGGGTGCTCGGTGCTCGGGGTGCTGGGTGCTCAGTGCTCGGGGTGCTGGGTGCTCAGTGCTCTGGGTGATGGGTGCTCAGTGCTCGGGGTGCTGGGTGCTCAGTGCTCGGGGTGCTGGGTGCTCAGTGCTCGGGGTGTTAGGTGCTCAGTACTCTGGGTGCTCGGTGCTCAGTACTCAGGGTGCTGGGTGCTCAGTGCTCAGGGTGCTGGGTACTCAGTACTCAGGGTGCTTGGTGCTCGGTGCTCAGTACGCTGGGTGCTCAGTACTCAGCCTGCTGGCTGCTCAGTACTCAGGGTGCTCGGTGCTCAGTACTCAGGGTGCTGGGTGCTCAGTGCTCGGGGTGCTGGGTGCTCATTACTCAGGGTGCTGGGTGCTCAGTACTCAGGGTGCTCAGTGCTTGGGGTGCTGGGTGCTCAGTACTCAGGGTGCTCAGTGCTTGGGGTGTTGGGTGCTGAGTACACAGGGTGCTGGGTGCTCAGTGCTCAGGGTGGTGGGTGCTCAGTACTCAGGGTGCTGGGTGCTCAGTACTCAGGGTGCTGGGTTCTCAGTGCTCGGGGTGCTGGGTGCTCAGTGCTCGGGGTGCTGGGTTCTCAGTGCTCGGGGTGCTGGCTGCTCAGTGCTCAGGGTGCTGGGTGCTCAGTGCTCAGGGTGCTGGGTGCTCAGTGCTCGGGGTGCTGGGTGCTCAGTGCTCGGGGTGCTGGGTGCTCAGGGCTCGGGATGCTCGGTGCTCAGTGCTCGGGGTGCTGGGTGCTCAGTACTCGGGGTGCTCATTGCTCAGTACTCAGGGTGCTGGGTGCTCAGTGCTCAGGGTGCTGGGTGCTCAGTGCTCGGGGTGCTGGGTGCTCAGTACTCGGGGTGCTCGGTGCTCAGTACTCAGGGTGCTGGGTGCTCAGTGCTCAGGGTGCTGGGTGCTCAGTACTCAGGGTGCTCTGTGCTCGTTGCTCAGTACGCTGGGTGCTCAGTACTCAGGGTGCTGGCTGCTCAGTACTCAGGGTGCTCGGTGCTCAGTACTCAGGGTGCTGGGGGCTCAGTACTCAGGGTGCTCTGTGCTTGGGGTGCTGGGTGCTCAGTACTGAGGGTGCTCAGTGCTTGGGGTGTTGGGTGCTCAGTACTCAGGGTGCTGGGTGCTCAGTGTTCAGGGTGCTGGGTGCTCAGTACTCAGGGTGCTGGGTGCTCAGTACTCAGGGTGCTGGGTGCTCAGTACTCGGGGTGCTGGGTGCTCAGTGCTCGTGGTGCTGGCTGCTCAGTGCTCGTGGTGCTGGGTGCTCAGTGCTCGGGGTTCTGGGTGCTCAGTGCTCGGCGCGCTGGGTGCTCAGGGCTCGGGGTGCTCCGAGCTCAGTACTCAGGGTGCTGGGTGCTCAGTGCTCGGGGTGCTCGGTGCTCAGTACTCAGGGTGCTGGGTGCTCAGTGCTCGGGATGCTCGGTGCTCAGTACTCAGGTTGCTGGGTGCTCAGGGCTCGGGATGCTCGGTGCTCAGTGCTCGGGGTGCTGGGTGCTCAGTACTCGGGGTGCTCATTGCTCAGTACTCAGGGTGCTGGGTGCTCAGTGCTCAGGGTGCTGGGTGCTCAGTACTCAGGGTGCTGGGTGCTCGTTGCTCAGTACGCTGGGTGCTCAGTACTCAGGGTGCTGGCTGCTCAGTACTCAGGGTGCTCGGTGCTCAGTACTCAGGGTGCTGGGTGCTCAGTACTCAGGGTGCTCTGTGCTTGGGGTGCTGGGTGCTCAGTACTCAGGGTGCTCAGTGATTGGGGTGTTGGGTGCTCAGTACTCAGGGTGCTGGGTGCTCAGTACTCAGGGTGCTGGGTGCTCAGTACTCAGGGTGCTGGGTGCTCAGTACTCAGGGTGCTGGGTGCTCAGTACTCGGGGTGCTGGGTGCTCAGTGCTCGTCATGCTGGCTGCTCAGTGCTCGTGGTGCTGGGTGCTCAGTGCTCGGGGTTCTGGGTGCTCATTGCTCGGCGCGCTGGGTGCTCAGTGCTCGGGGTGCTCGGAGCTCAGTACTCAGGGTGCTGGGTGCTCAGTGCTCGGGGTGCTCGGAGCTCAGTACTCAGGGTGCTGGGTGCTCAGTGCTCGGGGTGCTCGGTTCTCAGTACTCAGGGTGCTGGGTGCTCACTACTCAGGGTGCTGGGTGCTCAGTGCTCAGGGTGCTGGGTGCTCAGTGCTCAGGGTGCTGGGTGCTCAGTACTCAGGGTGCTGGGTGCTCGGTGCTCAGTACGCTGGGTGCTCAGTACTCAGGGTGCTGGGTGCTCAGTACTTAGGGTGCTCGGTGCTCAGTACTCAGGGTGCTGGGTGCTCAGTGCTCGGGGTGCTGGGTGCTCAGTACTCAGGGTGCTGGGTGCTCAGTGCTCGGGGTGCTCGGTGCTCAGTACGCTGGGTGCTCATTACTCAGGGTGCTGTGTGCTCAGTACTCAGGGTGCTGGGTGCTCAGTACTCAGGATGCTTGGTGCTTAGTTCTCAGGGTGCTCAGTGCTCAGTACTTAGGGTGCTCAGTGCTCAGTGCTCGGGGTGCTGGGTGCTCAGTGCTCAGGGTGCTGGGTGCTCAGTGCTCGGGGTGTTGGGTGCTCAGTGCTCAGGGTGCTGGGTGCTAAGTGCTCAGAGTGCTGGGTGCTCAGTACTCCGGGTGCTCGGTGCTCAGTACTCAGAGTGCTCAGTGCTCAGTACTCAGCGTGCTGGGTGCTCAGTGCTCAGGGTGCTCGGAGATCAGTACTCAGGGTGCTCAGTGCTTAGTACTCAGGGTGCTCGGTCCTCAGTGCTCAGGGTGCTGGGTGCTCAGTGCTCGGGGTGCTGGGTGCTCATTACTCAAGGTGCTGGGTGCTCAGTACTCAGGGTGCTCAGTGCTTGGGGTGTTGGGTGCTCAGTACTCAGGGTGCTGGGTGCTCAGTACTAAGGGTGCTGGGTGATCAGTGCTCAGGGTGCTCACTCCTCAGTACTCAGGGTGTTGGGTGCTCAGTGCTCGGGCTGCTGGGTGCTCAGTGCTCGGGGTGCTGGGTGCTCAGTGCTCGGGGTGCTCGGTGCTCAGTACTCAGGGTGCTGGGTGCTCAGTGCTCGGGGTGCTGGGTGCTCAGTACTCGGGGTGCTCGGTGCTCAGTACTCAGGGTGCTGGGTGCTCAGTGCTCAGGGTGCTGGGTGCTCAGTACTCAGGGTGCTGGGTGCTCGTTGCTCAGTACGCTGGGTGCTCAGTATTCAGGGTGCTGGCTGCTCAGTACTCAGGGTGCTCGGTGCTCAGTACTCAGGGTGCTGGGTGCTCAGTACTCAGGGTGCTCTGTGCTTGGGGTGCTGGGTGCTCAGTACTCAGGGTGCTCAGTGCTTGGGGTGTGGGTTGCTCAGTACTCAGGGTGCTGGGTGCTCAGTGCTCAGGGTGCTGGGTGCTCAGTACTCAGGGTCCTGGGTGCTCAGTACTCAGGGTGCTGGGTGCTCAGTGCTCGGGTTGCTGGGTGCTCAGTGCTCGTGGTGCTGGCTGCTCAGTGCTCGTGCTGCTGGCTGCTCAGTGCTCGGGGTTCTGGGTGCTCAGTGCTCGGCGCGCTTGGTGCTCAGTGCTCGGGGTGCTCGGTGCTCAGTACGCAGGGTGCTGGGTGATCAGTACTCGGGTGCTGGGTGCTCAGTGCTCAGGGTGCTGGGTGCTCAGTGCTCGGGGTGCTGGGTGCTCAGTGCTCAGTACTCAGGGTGCCGGGTGCTCAGTGCTCGGGGTGCTGGGTGCTCAGTGCTCAGTACTCAGTGTGCTGGGTGCTCAGTGCTCAGGGTGCTGGGTGCTCATTGCTCAGGGTGCTGGGTGCTCAGTGCTCAGGGTGCTGGGTACTCAGTGCTCAGGGTGCTGGGTACTCAGTGCTCGGGGTGCTGGGTGCTCAGTACTCAGGGTGCTGGGTGCTCAGTACTCAGGGTGCTCAGTGCTCAGTACTCAGGGTGCTCAGTGCTCAGTACTCAGGGTGCTCAGTGCTCAGGGTGCTGGGTGCTCAGTACTCAGGGTGCTCAGTGCTCAGTACTCAGGGTGCTCAGTGCTCAGTACTCAGGGTGCTCAGTGCTCAGGGTGCTGGGTGCTCAGTGCTCAGGGTGCTGGGTACTCAGTGCTCAGGGTGCTTGGTACTCAGTGCTCAGGGTGCTGGGTGCTCAGTACTCAGGGTGTTGGGTGCTCAGTACTCAGGGTGCTCAGTGCTCAGGACTCAGGGTGCTCAGTGCTCAGGGTGCTGGGTGTTCAGTGCTCGGGGTGCTGGGTGCTCAGTCCTCAGGGTGCTGTGTGCTCAGTGCTCAGGGTGCTCGGTGCTCAGTGCTCAGGGTGCTGGGTGCTCAGTACTCAGGGTGCTGGGTGCTCAGTGCTAGGGGTGCTGGGTGCTCAGTACTCAGGGTGCTGGGTGCTCAGTGCTAGGGGTGCTGGGTGCTCAGTGCTCAGGGTGCTGGGTGCTCAGTGCTAGGGGTGCTGGGTGCTCAGTACTCAGGGTGCTGGGTGCTCAGTACTCAGGGAGCTGGGTGCTCAGTGCTCAGGGTGCTGGGTGCTCAGTGCTCAGGGTGCTCGGTGCTTAGTACTCAGGGTGCTCGGTGCTCGGGGTGCTGGGTGCTCAGTGCTCGGGGTGCTGGGTGCTCAGTGCTCTGGGTGATGGGTGCTCAGTGCTCGGGGTGCTGGGTGCTCAGTGCTCGGGGTGCTGGGTGCTCAGTGCTCGGGGTGTTAGGTGCTCAGTACTCTGGGTGCTCGGTGCTCAGTACTCAGGGTGCTGGGTGCTCAGTGCTCAGGGTGCTGGGTACTCAGTACTCAGGGTGCTTGGTGCTCGGTGCTCAGTACGCTGGGTGCTCAGTACTCAGCCTGCTGGCTGCTCAGTACTCAGGGTGCTCGGTGCTCAGTACTCAGGGTGCTGGGTGCTCAGTGCTCGGGGTGCTGGGTGCTCATTACTCAGGGTGCTGGGTGCTCAGTACTCAGGGTGCTCAGTGCTTGGGGTGCTGGGTGCTCAGTACTCAGGGTGCTCAGTGCTTGGGGTGTTGGGTGCTGAGTACACAGGGTGCTGGGTGCTCAGTGCTCAGGGTGGTGGGTGCTCAGTACTCAGGGTGCTGGGTGCTCAGTACTCAGGGTGCTGGGTTCTCAGTGCTCGGGGTGCTGGGTGCTCAGTGCTCGGGGTGCTGGGTTCTCAGTGCTCGGGGTGCTGGCTGCTCAGTGCTCAGGGTGCTGGGTGCTCAGTGCTCAGGGTGCTGGGTGCTCAGTGCTCGGGGTGCTGGGTGCTCAGTGCTCGGGGTGCTGGGTGCTCAGGGCTCGGGATGCTCGGTGCTCAGTGCTCGGGGTGCTGGGTGCTCAGTACTCGGGGTGCTCATTGCTCAGTACTCAGGGTGCTGGGTGCTCAGTGCTCAGGGTGCTGGGTGCTCAGTGCTCGGGGTGCTGGGTGCTCAGTACTCGGGGTGCTCGGTGCTCAGTACTCAGGGTGCTGGGTGCTCAGTGCTCAGGGTGCTGGGTGCTCAGTACTCAGGGTGCTCTGTGCTCGTTGCTCAGTACGCTGGGTGCTCAGTACTCAGGGTGCTGGCTGCTCAGTACTCAGGGTGCTCGGTGCTCAGTACTCAGGGTGCTGGGGGCTCAGTACTCAGGGTGCTCTGTGCTTGGGGTGCTGGGTGCTCAGTACTGAGGGTGCTCAGTGCTTGGGGTGTTGGGTGCTCAGTACTCAGGGTGCTGGGTGCTCAGTGCTCGGGCTGCTCGGAGCTCAGTACTCAGGGTGCTGGGTGCTCAGTGCTCGGGGTGCTCGGTTCTCAGTACTCAGGGTGCTGGGTGCTCACTACTCAGGGTGCTGGGTGCTCAGTGCTCAGGGTGCTGGGTGCTCAGTGCTCAGGGTGCTGGGTGCTCAGTGCTCAGGGTGCTGGGTACTGGGTGCTCAGTGCTCGGGGTGCTCAGTACTCAGGGTGCTGTGTTTCCACTGCTCAGGGTGCTGGGTGCTCAGTACTCAGGGTGCTCGGTGCTTAGTACTCAGGGTGCTGGGTGCTCAGTACTCCGGGTGCTGGGTGCTCAGTGCTCGGGGTGCTCGGTGCTCAGTGCTCAAGGTGCTGGGTGCTCAGTACTCAGTGTGCTCATTGCTCAGGGTGCTGGGTGCTCAGTGCTAAGGGTGCTGGGTGCTCAGTGCTCAGGGTGCTCGGTGCTCAGTACGTTGGGTGCTCAGTACTCAGGGTGCTGGGTGCTCAGTGCTCAGGGTGCTGGGTGCTCAGTGCTCAGGGTGCTGGGTGCTCAGTGCTCAGGGTGCTGGGTGCTCGGTGCTCGGGGTGCTGGGTGCTCAGTGCTCAGTGTGCTGGGTGCTCAGTACTCAGGGTGCTGGGTGCTCAGTGCTCATGGTGCTGGGTGCTCAGTACTCAGGGTGCTGGGTGCTCGGTGCTCAGTACGCTGGGTGCTCAGTACTCAGGGTGCTGGGTGCTCAGTACTTAGGGTGCTCGGTGCTCAGTACTCAGGGTGCTGGGTGCTCAGTGCTCGGGGTGCTGGGTGCTCAGTACTCAGGGTGCTGGGTGCTCAGTGCTCGGGGTGCTCGGTGCTCAGTACGCTGGGTGCTCATTACTCAGGGTGCTGTGTGCTCAGTACTCAGGGTGCTGGGTGCTCAGTACTCAGGATGCTTGGTGCTTAGTTCTCAGGGTGCTCAGTGCTCAGTACTTAGGGTGCTCAGTGCTCAGTGCTCGGGGTGCTGGGTGCTCAGTGCTCAGGGTGCTGGGTGCTCAGTGCTCGGGGTGCTGGGTGCTCAGTGCTCAGGGTGCTGGGTGCTAAGTGCTCAGAGTGCTGGGTGCTCAGTACTCCGGGTGCTCGGTGCTCAGTACTCAGAGTGCTCAGTGCTCAGTACTCAGCGTGCTGGGTGCTCAGTGCTCAGGGTGCTCGGAGATCAGTACTCAGGGTGCTCAGTGCTTAGTACTCAGGGTGCTCGGTCCTCAGTGCTCAGGGTGCTGGGTGCTCAGTGCTCGGGGTGCTGGGTGCTCATTACTCAAGGTGCTGGGTGCTCAGTACTCAGGGTGCTCAGTGCTTGGGGTGTTGGGTGCTCAGTACTCAGGGTGCTGGGTGCTCAGTACTAAGGGTGCTGGGTGATCAGTGCTCAGGGTGCTCACTCCTCAGTACTCAGGGTGTTGGGTGCTCAGTGCTCGGGCTGCTGGGTGCTCAGTGCTCGGGGTGCTGGGTGCTCAGTACTCAGGGTGCTGGGTGCTCAGTGCTCGGGGTGCTCGGTGCTCAGTACGCTGGGTGCTCATTACTCAGGGTGCTGGGTGCTCAGTACTCAGGGTGCTGGGTGCTCAGTACTCAGGATGCTTGGTGCTTAGTTCTCAGGGTGCTCAGTGCTCAGTACTTAGGGTGCTCAGTGCTCAGTGCTCGGGGTGCTGGGTGCTCAGTGCTCAGGGTGCTGGGTGCTCAGTGCTCGGGGTGCTTGGTGCTCAGTGCTCAGGGTGCTGGGTGCTAAGTGCTCAGAGTGCTGGGTGCTCAGTACTCCGGGTGCTCGGTGCTCAGTACTCAGAGTGCTCAGTGCTCAGTACTCAGCGTGCTGGGTGCTCAGTGCTCAGGGTGCTCGGAGATCAGTACTCAGGGTGCTCAGTGCTTAGTACTCAGGGTGCTCGGTCCTCAGTGCTCAGGGTGCTGGGTGCTCAGTGCTCGGGGTGCTGGGTGCTCATTACTCAAGGTGCTGGGTGCTCAGTACTCAGGGTGCTCAGTGCTTGGGGTGTTGGGTGCTCAGTACTCAGGGTGCTGGGTGCTCAGTACTAAGGGTGCTGGGTGATCAGTGCTCAGGGTGCTCACTCCTCAGTACTCAGGGTGTTGGGTGCTCAGTGCTCGGGCTGCTGGGTGCTCAGTGCTCGGGGTGCTGGGTGCTCAGTGCTCGGGGTGCTCGGTGCTCAGTACTCAGGGTGCTGGGTGCTCAGTGCTCGGGGTGCTGGGTGCTCAGTACTCGGGGTGCTCGGTGCTCAGTACTCAGGGTGCTGGGTGCTCAGTGCTCAGGGTGCTGGGTGCTCAGTACTCAGGGTGCTGGGTGCTCGTTGCTCAGTACGCTGGGTGCTCAGTATTCAGGGTGCTGGCTGCTCAGTACTCAGGGTGCTCGGTGCTCAGTACTCAGGGTGCTGGGTGCTCAGTACTCAGGGTGCTCTGTGCTTGGGGTGCTGGGTGCTCAGTACTCAGGGTGCTCAGTGCTTGGGGTGTGGGTTGCTCAGTACTCAGGGTGCTGGGTGCTCAGTGCTCAGGGTGCTGGGTGCTCAGTACTCAGGGTCCTGGGTGCTCAGTACTCAGGGTGCTGGGTGCTCAGTGCTCGGGTTGCTGGGTGCTCAGTGCTCGTGGTGCTGGCTGCTCAGTGCTCGTGCTGCTGGCTGCTCAGTGCTCGGGGTTCTGGGTGCTCAGTGCTCGGCGCGCTTGGTGCTCAGTGCTCGGGGTGCTCGGTGCTCAGTACGCAGGGTGCTGGGTGATCAGTACTCGGGTGCTGGGTGCTCAGTGCTCAGGGTGCTGGGTGCTCAGTGCTCGGGGTGCTGGGTGCTCAGTGCTCAGTACTCAGGGTGCCGGGTGCTCAGTGCTCGGGGTGCTGGGTGCTCAGTGCTCAGTACTCAGTGTGCTGGGTGCTCAGTGCTCAGGGTGCTGGGTGCTCATTGCTCAGGGTGCTGGGTGCTCAGTGCTCAGGGTGCTGGGTACTCAGTGCTCAGGGTGCTGGGTACTCAGTGCTCGGGGTGCTGGGTGCTCAGTACTCAGGGTGCTGGGTGCTCAGTACTCAGGGTGCTCAGTGCTCAGTACTCAGGGTGCTCAGTGCTCAGTACTCAGGGTGCTCAGTGCTCAGGGTGCTGGGTGCTCAGTACTCAGGGTGCTCAGTGCTCAGTACTCAGGGTGCTCAGTGCTCAGTACTCAGGGTGCTCAGTGCTCAGGGTGCTGGGTGCTCAGTGCTCAGGGTGCTGGGTACTCAGTGCTCAGGGTGCTTGGTACTCAGTGCTCAGGGTGCTGGGTGCTCAGTACTCAGGGTGTTGGGTGCTCAGTACTCAGGGTGCTCAGTGCTCAGGACTCAGGGTGCTCAGTGCTCAGGGTGCTGGGTGTTCAGTGCTCGGGGTGCTGGGTGCTCAGTCCTCAGGGTGCTGTGTGCTCAGTGCTCAGGGTGCTCGGTGCTCAGTGCTCAGGGTGCTGGGTGCTCAGTACTCAGGGTGCTGGGTGCTCAGTGCTAGGGGTGCTGGGTGCTCAGTACTCAGGGTGCTGGGTGCTCAGTGCTAGGGGTGCTGGGTGCTCAGTGCTCAGGGTGCTGGGTGCTCAGTGCTAGGGGTGCTGGGTGCTCAGTACTCAGGGTGCTGGGTGCTCAGTACTCAGGGAGCTGGGTGCTCAGTGCTCAGGGTGCTGGGTGCTCAGTGCTCAGGGTGCTCGGTGCTTAGTACTCAGGGTGCTCGGTGCTCGGGGTGCTGGGTGCTCAGTGCTCGGGGTGCTGGGTGCTCAGTGCTCTGGGTGATGGGTGCTCAGTGCTCGGGGTGCTGGGTGCTCAGTGCTCGGGGTGCTGGGTGCTCAGTGCTCGGGGTGTTAGGTGCTCAGTACTCTGGGTGCTCGGTGCTCAGTACTCAGGGTGCTGGGTGCTCAGTGCTCAGGGTGCTGGGTACTCAGTACTCAGGGTGCTTGGTGCTCGGTGCTCAGTACGCTGGGTGCTCAGTACTCAGCCTGCTGGCTGCTCAGTACTCAGGGTGCTCGGTGCTCAGTACTCAGGGTGCTGGGTGCTCAGTGCTCGGGGTGCTGGGTGCTCATTACTCAGGGTGCTGGGTGCTCAGTACTCAGGGTGCTCAGTGCTTGGGGTGCTGGGTGCTCAGTACTCAGGGTGCTCAGTGCTTGGGGTGTTGGGTGCTGAGTACACAGGGTGCTGGGTGCTCAGTGCTCAGGGTGGTGGGTGCTCAGTACTCAGGGTGCTGGGTGCTCAGTACTCAGGGTGCTGGGTTCTCAGTGCTCGGGGTGCTGGGTGCTCAGTGCTCGGGGTGCTGGGTTCTCAGTGCTCGGGGTGCTGGCTGCTCAGTGCTCAGGGTGCTGGGTGCTCAGTGCTCAGGGTGCTGGGTGCTCAGTGCTCGGGGTGCTGGGTGCTCAGTGCTCGGGGTGCTGGGTGCTCAGGGCTCGGGATGCTCGGTGCTCAGTGCTCGGGGTGCTCATTGCTCAGTACTCAGGGTGCTGGGTGCTCAGTGCTCAGGGTGCTGGGTGCTCAGTGCTCGGGGTGCTGGGTGCTCAGTACTCGGGGTGCTCGGTGCTCAGTACTCAGGGTGCTGGGTGCTCAGTGCTCAGGGTGCTGGGTGCTCAGTACTCAGGGTGCTCTGTGCTCGTTGCTCAGTACGCTGGGTGCTCAGTACTCAGGGTGCTGGCTGCTCAGTACTCAGGGTGCTCGGTGCTCAGTACTCAGGGTGCTGGGGGCTCAGTACTCAGGGTGCTCTGTGCTTGGGGTGCTGGGTGCTCAGTACTGAGGGTGCTCAGTGCTTGGGGTGTTGGGTGCTCAGTACTCAGGGTGCTGGGTGCTCAGTGTTCAGGGTGCTGGGTGCTCAGTACTCAGGGTGCTGGGTGCTCAGTACTCAGGGTGCTGGGTGCTCAGTACTCGGGGTGCTGGGTGCTCAGTGCTCGTGGTGCTGGCTGCTCAGTGCTCGTGGTGCTGGGTGCTCAGTGCTCGGGGTTCTGGGTGCTCAGTGCTCGGCGCGCTGGGTGCTCAGGGCTCGGGGTGCTCCGAGCTCAGTACTCAGGGTGCTGGGTGCTCAGTGCTCGGGGTGCTCGGTGCTCAGTACTCAGGGTGCTGGGTGCTCAGTGCTCGGGATGCTCGGTGCTCAGTACTCAGGTTGCTGGGTGCTCAGGGCTCGGGATGCTCGGTGCTCAGTGCTCGGGGTGCTGGGTGCTCAGTACTCGGGGTGCTCATTGCTCAGTACTCAGGGTGCTGGGTGCTCAGTGCTCAGGGTGCTGGGTGCTCAGTACTCAGGGTGCTGGGTGCTCGTTGCTCAGTACGCTGGGTGCTCAGTACTCAGGGTGCTGGCTGCTCAGTACTCAGGGTGCTCGGTGCTCAGTACTCAGGGTGCTGGGTGCTCAGTACTCAGGGTGCTCTGTGCTTGGGGTGCTGGGTGCTCAGTACTCAGGGTGCTCAGTGATTGGGGTGTTGGGTGCTCAGTACTCAGGGTGCTGGGTGCTCAGTACTCAGGGTGCTGGGTGCTCAGTACTCAGGGTGCTGGGTGCTCAGTACTCAGGGTGCTGGGTGCTCAGTACTCGGGGTGCTGGGTGCTCAGTGCTCGTCATGCTGGCTGCTCAGTGCTCGTGGTGCTGGGTGCTCAGTGCTCGGGGTTCTGGGTGCTCAGTGCTCGGCGCGCTGGGTGCTCAGTGCTCGGGGTGCTCGGAGCTCAGTACTCAGGGTGCTGGGTGCTCAGTGCTCGGGGTGCTCGGAGCTCAGTACTCAGGGTGCTGGGTGCTCAGTGCTCGGGGTGCTCGGTTCTCAGTACTCAGGGTGCTGGGTGCTCACTACTCAGGGTGCTGGGTGCTCAGTGCTCAGGGTGCTGGGTGCTCAGTGCTCAGGGTGCTGGGTGCTCAGTGCTCAGGGTGCTGGGTGCTCAGTACTCAGGGTGCTGGGTGCGCAGTGCTCGGGGTGCTGGGTGCCCAGTGCTCAGGGTGCAGGGTGCTCAGTGCTCAGGGTGCTGGGTGCTCAGTACTCGGGGTACTGGGTGCTCAGTACTCCGGGTGCTCGGTGCTCAGTACTCAGAGTGCTCAGTGCTCAGTACTCAGCGTGCTGGGTGCTCAGTGCTCAGGGTGCTCGGTGATCAGTACTCAGGGTGCTCAGTGCTCAGTACCCAGGGTGCTGGGTGCTCAGTGCTCATGGTGCTGGGTGCTCAGTACTCAGGGTGCTGGGTGCTCGGTGCTCAGTACGCTGGGTGCTCAGTACTCAGGGTGCTGGGTGCTCAGTACTCAGGGTGCTCGGTGCTCAGTACTCAGGGTGCTGGGTGCTCAGTGCTCGGGGTGCTGGGTGCTCAGTACTCAGGGTGCTGGGTGCTCAGTGCTCGGGGTGCTCGGTGCTCAGTACGCTGGGTGCTCAGTACTCAGGGTGCTGGGTGCTCACTACTCAAGGTGCTGGGTTCTCAGTACTCAGGGTGCTCTGTGCTTAGTACTCAGGGGGCTCAGTGCTCAGTGCTCGGGGTGCTGGGTGCTCAGTGCTCAGGGTGCTGGGTGCTCAGTGCTCGGGGTGCTGGGTGCTCAGTGCTCAGGGTGCTGGGTGCTAAATCCTCAGAGTGCTGGGTGCTCAGTACTCCGGGTGCTCGGTGCTCAGTACTCAGAGTGCTCAGTGCTCAGTACTCAGCGTGGTGGGTGCTCAGTGCTCAGGGTGCTCGGTGATCAGTACTCAGGGTGCTCAGTGCTCAGTACTCAGCGTGCTGGGTGCTCAGTGCTCAGGGTGCTGGGTGCTCAGTACTCAGGGTGCTGGGTGCTCAGTGCTCGGGGTGCTCGGTGATCAGTACTAAGAGTGCTGGGTGCTCAGTGCTCAGGGTACTGGGTACTCAGTAATCAGGGTGCTGGGTGCTCAGTGCTCGGGGTGCTGGGTGCTCATTACTCATGGTGCTGGGTGCTCAGTACTCAGGGTGCTCAGTGCTTGGGGTGCTGGGTGCTCAGTACTCAGGGTGCTCAGTGCTTGGGGTGTTGGGTGCTCAGTACTCAGGGTGCTGGGTGCTCAGTACTAAGGGTGCTGGGTGCTCAGTGCTCAGGGTGCTCAGTCCTCAGTACTCAGGGTGTTGGGTGCTCAGTGCTCGGGCTGCTGGGTGCTCAGTGCTCGGGGTGCTGGGTGCTCAGTGCTCGGGGTGCTCGGTGCTCAGTACTCAGGGTGCTGGGTGCTCAGTGCTTGGGGTGCTGGGTGCTCAGTGCTCAGGGTGCTGGGTGCTCAGTGCTCAGGGTGCTGGGTACTCAGTGCTCGGGGTGCTGGGTGCTCAGTACTCAGGGTGCTGGGTGCTCAGTACTCAGGGTGCTGGGGGCTCAGTGCTCGGGCTGCTGGGTGCTCAGTGCTCGGGGTGCTGGGTGCTCAGTGCTCGGGATGCTTGGTGCTCAGTACTCAGTGTACTGGGTGCTCAGTCCTCGGGGTGCTCAGTACTCAGGGTGCTGTGTGTCCAGTGCTCAGGGTGCTGGGTGCTCAGTACTCAGGGTGCTCGGTGCTTAGTACTCAGGGTGCTGGGTGCTCAGTACTCCGGGTGCTGGGTGCTCAGTGCTCAGGGTGCTCGGTGCTCAGTGCTCAAGGTGCTGGGTGCTCAGTACTCAGGGTGCTCATTGCTCAGGGTGCTGGGTGCTCAGTCCTCAGGGTGCTGGGTGCTCAGTGCTCAGGGTGCTCGGTACTCAGTACGTTGGGTGCTCAGTACTCAGGGTGCTGGGTGCTCAGTGCTCAGGGTGCTGGGTGCTCAGTGCTCAGGGTGCTGGGTGCTCGGTGCTCAGGGTGCTGGGTGCTCGGTGCTCGGGGTGCTGGGTGCTCAGTGCTCATGGTGCTGGGTGCTCAGTACTCAGGGTGCTGGGTGCTCGGTGCTCAGTACGCTGGGTGCTCAGTACTCAGGGTGCTGGGTGCTCAGTACTCAGGGTGCTCGGTGCTCAGTACTCAGGGTGCTGGGTGCTCAGTGCTCGGGGTGCTGGGTGCTCAGTACTCAGGGTGCTGGGTGCTCAGTGCTCGGGGTGCTCGGTGCTCAGTACGCTGGGTGCTCAGTACTCAGGGTGCTGGGTGCTCAGTACTCAGGGTGCTGGGTGCTCAGTACTCAGGGTGCTGGGTGCTTAGTACTCAGGGTGCTCAGTGCTCAGTGCTCGGGGTGCTGGGTGCTCAGTGCTCAGGGTGCTGGGTGCTCAGTGCTCGGGGTGCTGGGTGCTCAGTGCTCAGGGTGCTGGGTGCTAAGTCCTCAGAGTGCTGGGTGCTCAGTACTCCGGGTGCTCGGTGCTCAGTACTCAGAGTGCTCAGTGCTCAGTACTCAGCGTGGTGGGTGCTCAGTGCTCAGGGTGCTCGGTGATCAGTACTCAGGGTGCTCAGTGCTCAGTACTCAGCGTGCTGGGTGCTCAGTGCTCAGGGTGCTGGGTGCTCAGTACTCAGGGTGCTGGGTGCTCAGTGCTCGGGGTGCTCGGTGATCAGTACTAAGAGTGCTGGGTGCTCAGTGCTCAGGGTACTGGGTACTCAGTACTCAGGGTGCTGGGTGCTCAGTGCTCAGGGTGCTGGGTGCTCAGTGCTCAGGGTGCTGGGTGCTCAGTGCTCGGGGTGCTGGGTGCTCAGTGCTCAGGGTGCTGGGTGCTCAGTGCTCAGTGCTCAGGGTGCTGGGTGTTCAGTGCTCAGGGTGCTGGGTGCTCAGGGCTCGGGGTGCTGGGTGCTCAGTGCTCGGGGTGCTGGGTGCTCAGTGCTCGGGGTGCTGGGTGCTCAGTACTCAGGGTGCTGGGTGCTCAGTACT
This sequence comes from Microtus oregoni, assembly GCF_018167655.1. Classification (NCBI taxonomy): domain Eukaryota; kingdom Metazoa; phylum Chordata; class Mammalia; order Rodentia; family Cricetidae; genus Microtus; species Microtus oregoni. The sequence continues at coordinate 37,279 of NW_024544762.1, forward strand.
CAGTGTGTTCGGTGCTCAGTACTCAGGGTGCTCAGTGCTCAGTACTCAGGGTGCTGGGTGCTCAGTGCTCGGGGTGCTGGGTGCTCAGTACTCGGGGTGCTGGGTGCTCAGTACTTAGGGTCCTGGGTGCTCAGTGCTCAGGGTGCTGGGTGCTCAGTACTCAGGGTGCTGGGTGCTCAGTACTTAGGGTGCTCGGTGCTCAGTACTCAGGTTGCTGAGTGCTCAGGGTGCTGGGTACTCAGTACTCAGGGTGCTGGGTGCTCAGTACTCAGGGTGCTGGGTGCTCAGTGCTCAGGGTGCTGGGTGCTCAGTACTCAGGGTGCTGGGTGCTCAGTGCTCGGGGTGCTGGTTGCTCAGTGCTCGGGGTGCTGGGGGCTCAGTGCTCGGGGTGCTGGGTGCTCAGTGCTCAGGGCGCTGGGTGCTCTGTGCTCGGGGTGCTCGGAGCTCAGTACTCAGGGTGCTGGGTACTCAGTGCTCGGGGTGCTCGGTGCTCAGTACTCAGGGTGCTGGGTGCTTAGTGCTCGGGGTGCTCGGTGCTCAGTACGTTGGGTGCTCACTACTCAGGGTGCTGGGTGCTCAGTGCTCAGGGTGCTGGGTGCTCAGTGCTCAGGATGCTGGGTGCTCAGTGCTCAGGGTGCTGGGTGCTCAGTACTCAGGGTGCTGGGTGCACAGTGCTCGGGGTGCTGGTTGCTCAGTGCTCAGGGTGCTGGGTGCTCAGTGCTCAGGGTCCTGGGTGCTCAGTACTCGGGGTGCTGGGTGCTCAGTACTCAGGGTGCTGCGTGCTCAGTACTCAGGGTGCTGGGTGATCAGTACTCGGGTGCTGGGTGCTCAGTGCTCAGGGTGCAGGGTGCTCAGTGCTCGGGGTACTGGGTGCTCAGTGCTCAGTACTCAGGGTGCTGGGTGCTCAGTGCTCGGGGTGCTGGGTGCTCAGTGCTCAGTACTCAGGGTGCTGGGTGCTCAGTACTCAGGGTGCTGGGTGCTCAGTGCTCAGGGTGCTGGGTGCTCAGTGCTCAGGGTGCTGGGTACTCAGTGCTCAGGGAGCTGGGTACTCAGTGCTCGGGGTGCTGGGTGCTCAGTACTCAGGGTGCTGGGTGCTCAGTACTCAGGGTGCTCAGTGCTCAGTACTCAGGGTGCTCAGTGCTCAGTACTCAGGGTGCTCAGTGCTCAGTGTGCTGTGCTCAGTGCTCAGGGTGCTGGGTGCTCAGTCCTCAGGGTGCTGGGTGCTCAGTGCTCAGGGTGCTCGGTGCTCAGTGCTCAGGGTGCTGGGTGCTCAGTACTCAGGGTGCTGGGTGCTCAGTGCTCGGGGTGCTGGGTGCTCAGTACTCAGGGTGCTGGGTGCTCAGTGCTCAGGGTGCTGGGTGCTCAGTGCTCAGGGTGCTCGGTGCTTAGTACTCAGGGTGCTCGGTGCTCGGGGTGCTGGGTGCTCAGTGCTCGGGGTGCTGGGTGCTCAGTGCTCGGGGTGCTGAGTGCTCAGTGCTCGGGGTGCTGGGTGCTCAGTTCTCAGGGTGCTGGGTGCTCAGTGCTCGGGGTGCTGGGTGCTCAGTACTCGGGGTGCTTGGTGCTCAGTACTCAGGTTGCTGGGTGCTCAGTGCTCAGGGTGCTGGGTGCTCAGTACTCAGGGTGCTGGGTGCTCGGTGCTCAGTACGCTGGGTGCTCAGTACTCAGGGTTCTGGCTGCTGAGTACTCAGGGTGCTCGGTGCTCAGTACTCAGGGTGCTGGGTGCTCAGTGCTCGGGGTGCTGGGTGCTCATTACTCAGGGTGCTGGGTGCTCAGTACTCAGGGTGCTCGGTTCTCAGTACTCAGGGTGCTGGGTGCTCATTCTCGGGGTGCTGGGTGCTCAGTGCTAGGGGTGCTTGGTGCTCAGTACTAAGGGTGCTGGGGGCTCAGTACTCAGGGTGCTGGGTGCTCAGTACTCAGGGTGATCTGTTCTCAGTACTCAGGGTGCTGGGTGCTCGGTGCTCGGGGTGCTGGGTGCACAGTGCCCAGGGTGATGGGTGCTCAGTGCTCAGGGTGCTCAGTACTCAGGGTGCTGTGTGTTCAGTGCTCAGGGTACTGGGTGCTCAGTACTCAGGGTGCTTGGTGCTCAGTACTCAGGGTGCTGGGTGCTCAGTACTCGGGGTGCTGGGTGCTCAGTACTCGGGGTGCTGGGTGCACAGTGCTCAGGGTGCTGGGTGCTCAGTGCTCGGGGTGCTGGGTGCTCAGTGCTCAGGCGGCTGGCTGCTCAGTGCTCAGGGTGCTGGGTGCTCAGTACTCAGTGTGCTCAGTGCTCAGTACTCAGCGTGCTGGGTGCTCAGTCCTCAGGGTCCTCGGTGCTCAGTACTCAGGGTGCTCAGTGCTCAGTACTCAACGTGCTTTGTGCTCAGTGCTCAGGGTGCTGGGTGCTCAGTACTCAGGGTGCTGGGTGCTCAGTACTCAGGGTGCTGGGTGCTCAGTACTCAGGGTGCTGGGTGCTCAGTGCTCGGGGTGCTCGGTGATCAGTACTAAGAGTGCTGGGTGCTCAGTGCTCAGGGTACTGGGTACTCAGTACTCAGGGTGCTGGGTGCTCAGTGCTCAGGGTGCTGGGTGCTCAGTGCTCAGGGTGCTTGGTGCTCAGTGCTTGGGGTGCTGGGTGCTCAGTGCTCAGGGTGCTGGGTGCTCAGTGCTCAGTGCTCAGGGTGCTGGGTGCTCAGTGCTCAGGGTGCTGGGTGCTCAGTGCTCGGGGTGCTGGGTGCTCAGTGCTCGGGGTGCTGGGTGCTCAGTACTCAGGGTGCTGGGAGCTCAGTACTCAGTGTGTTCGGTGCTCAGTACTCAGGGTGCTCAGTGCTCAGTACTCAGGGTGCTGGGTGCTCAGTGCTCGGGGTGCTGGGTGCTCAGTATTCGGGGTGCTGGGTGCTCAGTACTCAGGGTGCTGGGTGCTCAGTGCTCAGGGTGCTGGGTGCTCAGTACTCAGGGTGCTGGGTGCTCAGTACTTAGGGTGCTCGGTGCTCAGTTCTCAGGTTGCTGAGTGCTCAGGGTGCTCTGTACTCAGTACTCAGGGTGCTGGGTGCTCAGTACTCAGGGTGCTGGGTGCTCAGTGCTCAGGGTGCTAGGTGCTCAGTACTCAGGGTGCTGGGTGCTCAGTACTCAGGGTGCTGGGTGCTCAGTACCCAGGGTGCTGGGTGCTCAGTGCTCGGGGTGCTGGGGGCTCAGTGCTCTCGGTGCTGGGTGCTCAGTGCTCGGGGCGCTGGGTGCTCTGTGCTCGGGGTGCTCGGAGCTCAGTACTCAGGGTGCTGGGTGCTCAGTACTCAGGGTTCTGGGTGCTTAGTGCTCAGGGTGCTGGGTGCTCAGTGCTCAGGGTGCTGGGTGCTCAGTGCTCAGGGTGCTGGGTGCTCAGTACTCAGGGTGCTGGGTGCTCAGTGCTCGGGGTGCTGGGTGCTCAGTGCTCAGGGTGCTGGGTGCTCAGTGCTCAGGGTGCTCGGTGCTTAGTACTCAGGGTGCTCGGTGCTCGGGGTGCTGGGTGCTCAGTGCTCGGGGTGCTGGGTGCTCAGTGCTCGGGGTGCTGAGTGCTCAGTGCTCGGGGTGCTGGGTGCTCAGTTCTCAGGGTGCTGGGTGCTCAGTGCTCGGGGTGCTGGGTGCTCAGTACTCGGGGTGCTTGGTGCTCAGTACTCAGGTTGCTGGGTGCTCAGTGCTCAGGGTGCTGGGTGCTCAGTACTCAGGGTGCTGGGTGCTCGGTGCTCAGTACGCTGGGTGCTCAGTACTCAGGGTTCTGGCTGCTGAGTACTCAGGGTGCTCGGTGCTCAGTACTCAGGGTGCTGGGTGCTCAGTGCTCGGGGTGCTGGGTGCTCATTACTCAGGGTGCTGGGTGCTCAGTACTCAGGGTGCTCGGTTCTCAGTACTCAGGGTGCTGGGTGCTCATTCTCGGGGTGCTGGGTGCTCAGTGCTAGGGGTGCTTGGTGCTCAGTACTAAGGGTGCTGGGGGCTCAGTACTCAGGGTGCTGGGTGCTCAGTACTCAGGGTGATCTGTTCTCAGTACTCAGGGTGCTGGGTGCTCGGTGCTCGGGGTGCTGGGTGCACAGTGCCCAGGGTGATGGGTGCTCAGTGCTCAGGGTGCTCAGTACTCAGGGTGCTGTGTGTTCAGTGCTCAGGGTACTGGGTGCTCAGTACTCAGGGTGCTTGGTGCTCAGTACTCAGGGTGCTGGGTGCTCAGTACTCGGGGTGCTGGGTGCTCAGTACTCGGGGTGCTGGGTGCACAGTGCTCAGGGTGCTGGGTGCTCAGTGCTCGGGGTGCTGGGTGCTCAGTGCTCAGGCTGCTGGCTGCTCAGTGCTCAGGGTGCTGGGTGCTCAGTACTCAGTGTGCTCAGTGCTCAGTACTCAGCGTGCTGGGTGCTCAGTCCTCAGGGTCCTCGGTGCTCAGTACTCAGGGTGCTCAGTGCTCAGTACTCAACGTGCTTTGTGCTCAGTGCTCAGGGTGCTGGGTGCTCAGTACTCAGGGTGCTGGGTGCTCAGTACTCAGGGTGCTGGGTGCTCAGTACTCAGGGTGCTGGGTGCTCAGTGCTCGGGGTGCTCGGTGATCAGTACTAAGAGTGCTGGGTGCTCAGTGCTCAGGGTACTGGGTACTCAGTACTCAGGGTGCTGGGTGCTCAGTGCTCAGGGTGCTGGGTGCTCAGTGCTCAGGGTGCTTGGTGCTCAGTGCTTGGGGTGCTGGGTGCTCAGTGCTCAGGGTGCTGGGTGCTCAGTGCTCAGTGCTCAGGGTGCTGGGTGCTCAGTGCTCAGGGTGCTGGGTGCTCAGTGCTCGGGGTGCTGGGTGCTCAGTGCTCGGGGTGCTGGGTGCTCAGTACTCAGGGTGCTGGGAGCTCAGTACTCAGTGTGTTCGGTGCTCAGTACTCAGGGTGCTCAGTGCTCAGTACTCAGGGTGCTGGGTGCTCAGTGCTCGGGGTGCTGGGTGCTCAGTACTCGGGGTGCTGGGTGCTCAGTACTCAGGGTGCTGGGTGCTCAGTGCTCAGGGTGCTGGGTGCTCAGTACTCAGGGTGCTGGGTGCTCAGTACTTAGGGTGCTCGGTGCTCAGTTCTCAGGTTGCTGAGTGCTCAGGGTGCTCTGTACTCAGTACTCAGGGTGCTGGGTGCTCAGTACTCAGGGTGCTGGGTGCTCAGTGCTCAGGGTGCTAGGTGCTCAGTACTCAGGGTGCTGGGTGCTCAGTACTCAGGGTGCTGGGTGCTCAGTACCCAGGGTGCTGGGTGCTCAGTGCTCGGGGTGCTGGGGGCTCAGTGCTCTCGGTGCTGGGTGCTCAGTGCTCGGGGCGCTGGGTGCTCTGTGCTCGGGGTGCTCGGAGCTCAGTACTCAGGGTGCTGGGTGCTCAGTACTCAGGGTTCTGGGTGCTTAGTGCTCAGGGTGCTGGGTGCTCAGTGCTCAGGGTGCTGGGTGCTCAGTGCTCAGGGTGCTGGGTGCTCAGTACTCAGGGTGCTGGGTGCTCAGTGCTCGGGGTGCTGGTTGCTCAGTGCTCGGGGTGCTGGGGGCTCAGTGCTCGGGGTGCTGGGTGCTCAGTGCTCAGGGCGCTGGGTGCTCTGTGCTCGGGGTGCTCGGAGCTCAGTACTCAGGGTGCTGGGTACTCAGTGCTCGGGGTGCTCGGTGCTCAGTACTCAGGGTGCTGGGTGCTTAGTGCTCGGGGTGCTCGGTGCTCAGTACGTTGGGTGCTCACTACTCAGGGTGCTGGGTGCTCAGTGCTCAGGGTGCTGGGTGCTCAGTGCTCAGGATGCTGGGTGCTCAGTGCTCAGAGTGCTGGGTGCTCAGTACTCAGGGTGCTGGGTGCACAGTGCTCGGGGTGCTGGTTGCTCAGTGCTCAGGGTGCTGGGTGCTCAGTGCTCAGGGTCCTGGGTGCTCAGTACTCGGGGTGCTGGGTGCTCAGTACTCAGGGTGCTGCGTGCTCAGTACTCAGGGTGCTGGGTGATCAGTACTCGCTTGCTGGGTGCTCAGTGCTCAGGGTGCAGGGTGCTCAGTGCTCGGGGTGCTGGGTGCTCAGTGCTCAGTACTCAGGGTGCTGGGTGCTCAGTGCTCGGGGTGCTGGGTGCTCAGTGCTCAGTACTCAGGGTGCTGGGTGCTCAGTACTCAGGGTGCTGGGTGCTCAGTGCTCAGGGTGCTGGGTGCTCAGTGCTCAGGGTGCTGGGTACTCAGTGCTCAGGGAGCTGGGTACTCAGTGCTCGGGGTGCTGGGTGCTCAGTACTCAGGGTGCTGGGTGCTCAGTACTCAGGGTGCTCAGTGCTCAGTACTCAGGGTGCTCAGTGCTCAGTACTCAGGGTGCTCATTGCTCAGTGTGCTGTGCTCAGTGCTCAGGGTGCTGGGTGCTCAGTCCTCAGGGTGCTGGGTGCTCAGTGCTCAGGGTGCTCGGTGCTCAGTGCTCAGGGTGCTGGGTGCTCAGTACTCAGGGTGCTGGGTGCTCAGTGCTCGGGGTGCTGGGTGCTCAGTACTCAGGGTGCTGGGTGCTCAGTGCTCAGGGTGCTGGGTGCTCAGTGCTCAGGGTGCTCGGTGCTTAGTACTCAGGGTGCTCGGTGCTCGGGGTGCTGGGTGCTCAGTGCTCGGGGTGCTGGGTGCTCAGTGCTCGGGGTGCTGAGTGCTCAGTGCTCGGGGTGCTGGGTGCTCAGTTCTCAGGGTGCTGGGTGCTCAGTGCTCGGGGTGCTGGGTGCTCAGTACTCGGGGTGCTTGGTGCTCAGTACTCAGGTTGCTGGGTGCTCAGTGCTCAGGGTGCTGGGTGCTCAGTACTCAGGGTGCTGGGTGCTCGGTGCTCAGTACGCTGGGTGCTCAGTACTCAGGGTTCTGGCTGCTGAGTACTCAGGGTGCTCGGTGCTCAGTACTCAGGGTGCTGGGTGCTCAGTGCTCGGGGTGCTGGGTGCTCATTACTCAGGGTGCTGGGTGCTCAGTACTCAGGGTGCTCGGTTCTCAGTACTCAGGGTGCTGGGTGCTCATTCTCGGGGTGCTGGGTGCTCAGTGCTAGGGGTGCTTGGTGCTCAGTACTAAGGGTGCTGGGGGCTCAGTACTCAGGGTGCTGGGTGCTCAGTACTCAGGGTGATCTGTTCTCAGTACTCAGGGTGCTGGGTGCTCAGTGCTCGGGGTGCTGGGTGCACAGTGCCCAGGGTGATGGGTGCTCAGTGCTCAGGGTGCTCAGTACTCAGGGTGCTGTGTGTTCAGTGCTCAGGGTACTGGGTGCTCAGTACTCAGGGTGCTTGGTGCTCAGTACTCAGGGTGCTGGGTGCTCAGTACTCGGGGTGCTGGGTGCTCAGTACTCGGGGTGCTGGGTGCACAGTGCTCAGGGTGCTGGGTGCTCAGTGCTCGGGGTGCTGGGTGCTCAGTGCTCAGGCTGCTGGCTGCTCAGTGCTCAGGGTGCTGGGTGCTCAGTACTCAGTGTGCTCAGTGCTCAGTACTCAGCGTGCTGGGTGCTCAGTCCTCAGGGTCCTCGGTGCTCAGTACTCAGGCTGCTCAGTGCTCAGTACTCAACGTGCTTTGTGCTCAGTGCTCAGGGTGCTGGGTGCTCAGTACTCAGGGTGCTGGGTGCTCAGTACTCAGGGTGCTGGGTGCTCAGTACTCAGGGTGCTGGGTGCTCAGTGCTCGGGGTGCTCGGTGATCAGTACTAAGAGTGCTGGGGGCTCAGTGCTCAGGGTACTGGGTACTCAGTACTCAGGGTGCTGGGTGCTCAGTGCTCAGGGTGCTGGGTGCTCAGTGCTCAGGGTGCTTGGTGCTCAGTGCTTGGGGTGCTGGGTGCTCAGTGCTCAGGGTGCTGGGTGCTCAGTGCTCAGTGCTCAGGGTGCTGGGTGCTCAGTGCTCAGGGTGCTGGGTGCTCAGTGCTCGGGGTGCTGGGTGCTCAGTGCTCGGGGTGCTGGGTGCTCAGTACTCAGGGTGCTGGGAGTTCAGTACTCAGTGTGTTCGGTGCTCAGTACTCAGGGTGCTCAGTGCTCAGTACTCAGGGTGCTGGGTGCTCAGTGCTCGGGGTGCTGGGTGCTCAGTACTCGGGGTGCTGGGTGCTCAGTACTCAGGGTGCTGGGTGCTCAGTGCTCAGGGTGCTGGGTGCTCAGTACTCAGGGTGCTGGGTGCTCAGTACTTAGGGTGCTCGGTGCTCAGTTCTCAGGTTGCTGAGTGCTCAGGGTGCTCTGTACTCAGTACTCAGGGTGCTGGGTGCTCAGTACTCAGGGTGCTGGGTGCTCAGTGCTCAGGGTGCTAGGTGCTCAGTACTCAGGGTGCTGGGTGCTCAGTACTCAGGGTGCTGGGTGCTCAGTACCCAGGGTGCTGGGTGCTCAGTGCTCGGGGTGCTGGGGGCTCAGTGCTCTCGGTGCTGGGTGCTCAGTGCTCGGGGCGCTGGGTGCTCTGTGCTCGGGGTGCTCGGAGCTCAGTACTCAGGGTGCTGGGTGCTCAGTACTCAGGGTTCTGGGTGCTTAGTGCTCAGGGTGCTGGGTGCTCAGTGCTCAGGGTGCTGGGTGCTCAGTGCTCTGGGTGCTGGGTGCTCAGTGCTTAGGGTGCAGGGTGCTCAGTGCTTAGGGTGCTGGGTGCTCAGTGCTCTGGGTGCTGGGTGCTCAGTGCTTAGGGTGCTGGGTGCTCAATGCTCAGGGTGCTGGGTGTTCAGTGCTCGGGGTGCTGGGTGCTGAGTGCTCAGGGTGCAGGGTGCTCAGTGCTTGGGGTGCTCGGTGCTCAGTGCTCAGGGTCCTGGGTGCTCAGTACTCAGGGTCCTGGGTGCTTTGTACTCAGGGTGCTCAGTGCTCAGTACACAGGGTGCTGGGTGCTCAGTGCTCGGGGTGCTGGGTGCTCAGTGCTCAGTACTCAGGGTGCTGGGTGCTCAGTGCTCGGGGTGCTTGGTGCTCAGTACTCAGGGTGCTGGGTGCTCAGTGCTCGGGGTGCTGGGTGCTCAGTGCTCAGGGTGCTGGGTGCTCAGTGTACGGGGTGCTGGGTGCTCTGTACTCAGGGTGCTTAGTGCTCGGGGAGCTCGGTGCTCAGTACTCAGGGTGCTGGGTGCTCAGTGCTCAGGGTGCTGGGTGCTCAGTGCTCAGGGTGCTTGGTGCTCAGTGCTTGGGGTGCTGGGTGCTCAGTGCTCAGGGTGCTGGGTGCTCAGTGCTCAGTGCTCAGGGTGCTGGGTGCTCAGTGCTCAGGGTGCTGGGTGCTCAGTGCTCGGGGTGCTGGGTGCTCAGTGCTCGGGGTGCTGGGTGCTCAGTACTCAGGGTGCTGGGAGCTCAGTACTCAGTGTGTTCGGTGCTCAGTACTCAGGGTGCTCAGTGCTCAGTACTCAGGGTGCTGGGTGCTCAGTGCTCGGGGTGCTGGGTGCTCAGTACTCGGGGTGCTGGGTGCTCAGTACTCAGGGTGCTGGGTGCTCAGTGCTCAGGGTGCTGGGTGCTCAGTACTCAGGGTGCTGGGTGCTCAGTACTTAGGGTGCTCGGTGCTCAGTTCTCAGGTTGCTGAGTGCTCAGGGTGCTCTGTACTCAGTACTCAGGGTGCTGGGTGCTCAGTACTCAGGGTGCTGGGTGCTCAGTGCTCAGGGTGCTAGGTGCTCAGTACTCAGGGTGCTGGGTGCTCAGTACTCAGGGTGCTGGGTGCTCAGTACCCAGGGTGCTGGGTGCTCAGTGCTCGGGGTGCTGGGGGCTCAGTGCTCTCGGTGCTGGGTGCTCAGTGCTCGGGGCGCTGGGTGCTCTGTGCTCGGGGTGCTCGGAGCTCAGTACTCAGGGTGCTGGGTGCTCAGTACTCAGGGTTCTGGGTGCTTAGTGCTCAGGGTGCTGGGTGCTCAGTGCTCAGGGTGCTGGGTGCTCAGTGCTCTGGGTGCTGGGTGCTCAGTGCTTAGGGTGCAGGGTGCTCAGTGCTTAGGGTGCTGGGTGCTCAGTGCTCTGGGTGCTGGGTGCTCAGTGCTTAGGGTGCTGGGTGCTCAATGCTCAGGGTGCTGGGTGTTCAGTGCTCGGGGTGCTGGGTGCTGAGTGCTCAGGGTGCAGGGTGCTCAGTGCTTGGGGTGCTCGGTGCTCAGTGCTCAGGGTCCTGGGTGCTCAGTACTCAGGGTCCTGGGTGCTTTGTACTCAGGGTGCTCAGTGCTCAGTACACAGGGTGCTGGGTGCTCAGTGCTCGGGGTGCTGGGTGCTCAGTGCTCAGTACTCAGGGTGCTGGGTGCTCAGTGCTCGGGGTGCTTGGTGCTCAGTACTCAGGGTGCTGGGTGCTCAGTGCTCGGGGTGCTGGGTGCTCAGTGCTCAGGGTGCTGGGTGCTCAGTGTACGGGGTGCTGGGTGCTCTGTACTCAGGGTGCTTAGTGCTCGGGGAGCTCGGTGCTCAGTACTCAGGGTGCTGGGTGCTCAGTACTCAGTGCTCGGGGTCCTGGGTGCTCGGGGTGCTGGGTGCTCAGTGCTCTGGGTGCTTAGTGCTCAGTACTCAGGGTGCTGGGTGCTCAGTACTCAGGGTGCTCAGTGCTCGGGGTGCTGGGTGCTCAGTACTCAGGGTGCTGGGTGCTCAGTACTCAGGGTGCTGGGTGCTCAGTACTCAGGGTGCTGGGTGCTCAGTGCTCAGGGTCCTCGGTGCTCAGTACTCAGGGTGCTAAGTGCTCATTACTCAGCGTGCTTTGTGCTCAGTGCTCAGGGTGCTGGGTGCTCAGTACTCAGTGTGCTGGGTGCTCAGTACTCAGGGTGCTGGGGGCTCAGTAAACAGGGTGCTTTGTGCTCAGTGCTCGGGGTGCTGGGGGCTCAGTGCTCTGGGTGCTGGGTGCTCAGTGCTCGGGGCGCTGGGTGCTCTGTGCTCGGGGTGCTCGGAGCTCAGTACTCAGGGTGCTGGGTGCTCAGTACTCAGGGTTCTGGGTGCTTAGTGCTCAGGGTGCTGGGTGCTCAGTGCTCAGGGTGCTGGGTGCTCAGTGCTCTGGGTGCTGGGTGCTCCGTTCCTAGGGTGCAGGGTGCTCAGTGCTCAGGGTGCTGGGTGCTCAGTGCTCAGGGTGCTCGGTGCTCAGTGCTCAGGGTGCTGGGTGCTCAGTACTCAGGGTGCTGGGTGCTCAGTGCTCGGGGTGCTGGGTGCTCAGTACTCAGGGTGCTGGGTGCTCAGTGCTCAGGGTGCTGGGTGCTCAGTGCTCAGGGTGCTCGGTGCTTAGTACTCAGGGTGCTCGGTGCTCGGGGTGCTGGGTGCTCAGTGCTCGGGGTGCTGGGTGCTCAGTGCTCGGGGTGCTGAGTGCTCAGTGCTCGGGGTGCTGGGTGCTCAGTTCTCAGGGTGCTGGGTGCTCAGTGCTCGGGGTGCTGGGTGCTCAGTACTCGGGGTGCTTGGTGCTCAGTACTCAGGTTGCTGGGTGCTCAGTGCTCAGGGTGCTGGGTGCTCAGTACTCAGGGTGCTGGGTGCTCGGTGCTCAGTACGCTGGGTGCTCAGTACTCAGGGTTCTGGCTGCTGAGTACTCAGGGTGCTCGGTGCTCAGTACTCAGGGTGCTGGGTGCTCAGTGCTCGGGGTGCTGGGTGCTCATTACTCAGGGTGCTGGGTGCTCAGTACTCAGGGTGCTCGGTTCTCAGTACTCAGGGTGCTGGGTGCTCATTCTCGGGGTGCTGGGTGCTCAGTGCTAGGGGTGCTTGGTGCTCAGTACTAAGGGTGCTGGGGGCTCAGTACTCAGGGTGCTGGGTGCTCAGTACTCAGGGTGATCTGTTCTCAGTACTCAGGGTGCTGGGTGCTCAGTGCTCGGGGTGCTGGGTGCACAGTGCCCAGGGTGATGGGTGCTCAGTGCTCAGGGTGCTCAGTACTCAGGGTGCTGTGTGTTCAGTGCTCAGGGTACTGGGTGCTCAGTACTCAGGGTGCTTGGTGCTCAGTACTCAGGGTGCTGGGTGCTCAGTACTCGGGGTGCTGGGTGCTCAGTACTCGGGGTGCTGGGTGCACAGTGCTCAGGGTGCTGGGTGCTCAGTGCTCGGGGTGCTGGGTGCTCAGTGCTCAGGCTGCTGGCTGCTCAGTGCTCAGGGTGCTGGGTGCTCAGTACTCAGTGTGCTCAGTGCTCAGTACTCAGCGTGCTGGGTGCTCAGTCCTCAGGGTCCTCGGTGCTCAGTACTCAGGGTGCTCAGTGCTCAGTACTCAACGTGCTTTGTGCTCAGTGCTCAGGGTGCTGGGTGCTCAGTACTCAGGGTGCTGGGTGCTCAGTACTCAGGGTGCTGGGTGCTCAGTACTCAGGGTGCTGGGTGCTCAGTGCTCGGGGTGCTCGGTGATCAGTACTAAGAGTGCTGGGTGCTCAGTGCTCAGGGTACTGGGTACTCAGTACTCAGGGTGCTGGGTGCTCAGTGCTCAGGGTGCTGGGTGCTCAGTGCTCAGGGTGCTTGGTGCTCAGTGCTTGGGGTGCTGGGTGCACAGTGCTCAGGGTGCTGGGTGCTCAGTGCTCAGTGCTCAGGGTGCTGGGTGCTCAGTGCTCAGGGTGCTGGGTGCTCAGTGCTCGGGGTGCTGGGTGCTCAGTGCTCGTGGTGCTGGGTGCTCAGTACTCAGGGTGCTGGGAGCTCAGTACTCAGTGTGTTCGGTGCTCAGTACTCAGGGTGCTCAGTGCTCAGTACTCAGGGTGCTGGGTGCTCAGTGCTCGGGGTGCTGGGTGCTCAGTACTCGGGGTGCTGGGTGCTCAGTACTCAGGGTGCTGGGTGCTCAGTGCTCAGGGTGCTGGGTGCTCAGTACTCAGGGTGCTGGGTGCTCAGTACTTAGGGTGCTCGGTGCTCAGTTCTCAGGTTGCTGAGTGCTCAGGGTGCTCTGTACTCAGTACTCAGGGTGCTGGGTGCTCAGTACTCAGGGTGCTGGGTGCTCAGTGCTCAGGGTGCTAGGTGCTCAGTACTCAGGGTGCTGGGTGCTCAGTACTCAGGGTGCTGGGTGCTCAGTACCCAGGGTGCTGGGTGCTCAGTGCTCGGGGTGCTGGGGGCTCAGTGCTCTCGGTGCTGGGTGCTCAGTGCTCGGGGCGCTGGGTGCTCTGTGCTCGGGTGCTCGGAGCTCAGTACTCAGGGTGCTGGGTGCTCAGTACTCAGGGTTCTGGGTGCTTAGTGCTCAGGGTGCTGGGTGCTCAGTGCTCAGGGTGCTGGGTGCTCAGTGCTCTGGGTGCTGGGTGCTCAGTGCTTAGGGTGCAGGGTGCTCAGTGCTTAGGGTGCTGGGTGCTCAGTGCTCTGGGTGCTGGGTGCTCAGTGCTTAGGGTGCTTTGTGCTCAATGCTCAGGGTGCTGGGTGTTCAGTGCTCGGGGTGCTGGGTGCTGAGTGCTCAGGGTGCAGGGTGCTCAGTGCTTGGGGTGCTCGGTGCTCAGTGCTCAGGGTCCTGGGTGCTCAGTACTCAGGGTCCTGGGTGCTTTGTACTCAGGGTGCTCAGTGCTCAGTACACAGGGTGCTGGGTGCTCAGTGCTCGGGGTGCTGGGTGCTCAGTGCTCAGTACTCAGGGTGCTGGGTGCTCAGTGCTCGGGGTGCTTGGTGCTCAGTACTCAGGGTGCTGGGTGCTCAGTGCTCGGGGTGCTGGGTGCTCAGTGCTCAGGTTGCTGGGTGCTCAGTGTACGGGGTGCTGGGTGCTCTGTACTCAGGGTGCTTAGTGCTCGGGGAGCTCGGTGCTCAGTACTCAGGGTGCTGGGTGCTCAGTACTCAGTGCTCGGGGTCCTGGGTGCTCCGTGCTCGGGGTGCTGGGTGCTCAGTGCTCTGGGTGCTTAGTGCTCAGTACTCAGGGTGCTGGGTGCTCAGTACTCAGGGTGCTCAGTGCTCGGGGTGCTGGGTGCTCAGTACTCAGGGTGCTGGGTGCTCAGTACTCAGGGTGCTGGGTGCTCAGTACTCAGGGTGCTGGGTGCTCAGTGCTCAGGGTCCTCGGTGCTCAGTACTCAGGGTGCTAAGTGCTCATTACTCAGCGTGCTTTGTGCTCAGTGCTCAGGGTGCTGGGTGCTCAGTACTCAGTGTGCTGGGTGCTCAGTACTCAGGGTGCTGGGGGCTCAGTAAACAGGGTGCTTTGTGCTCAGTGCTCGGGGTGCTGGGGGCTCATTGCTCTGCGTGCTGGGTGCTCAGTGCTCGGGGCGCTGGGTGCTCTGTGCTCGGGGTGCTCGGAGCTCAGTACTCAGGGTGCTGGGTGCTCAGTACTCAGGGTTCTGGGTGCTTAGTGCTCAGGGTGCTGGGTGCTCAGTGCTCAGGGTGCTGGGTGCTCAGTGCTCTGGGTGCTGGGTGCTCCGTTCCTAGGGTGCAGGGTGCTCAGTGCTCAGGGTGCTGGGTGCTCAGTGCTCTGGGTTCTGGGTGCTCAGTGCTTAGGGTGCTGGGTGCTCAGTGCTCAGGGTGCTGGGTGTTCAGTGCTCGGGGTGCTGGGTGCTGAGTGCTCAGGGTGCAGGGTGCTCAGTGCTCGGGGTGCTCGGTGCTCAGTGCTCAGGGTCCTGGGTGCTCAGTACTCAGGGTCCTGGGTGCTTTGTACTCAGGGTGCTCAGTGCTCAGTACACAGGGTGCTGGGTGCTCAGTGCTCGGGGTGCTGGGTGCTCAGTGCTCAGTACTCAGGGTGCTGGGTGCTCAGTGCTCGGGGTGCTTGGTGCTCAGTACTCAGGGTGCTGGGTGCTCAGTGCTCGGGGTGCTGGGTGCTCAGTGTTCAGGGTGCTGGGTGCTCAGTGTACGGGGTGCTGGGTGCTCAGTACTCAGGGTGCTTAGTGCTCGGGGAGCTCGGTGCTCAGTACTCAGGGTGCTGGGTGCTCAGTACTCAGTGCTCGGGGTCCTGGGTGCTCCGTGCTCGGGGTGCTGGGTGCTCAGTGCTCTGGGTGCTTAGTGCTCAGTACTCAGGGTGCTGGGTGCTCAGTACTCAGGGTGCTCAGTGCTCGGGGTGCTGGGTGCTCAGTACTCAGGGTGCTGGGTGCTCAGTACTCAGGGTGCTGGGTGCTCAGTACTCAGGGTGCTGGGTGCTCAGTGCTCAGGGTCCTCGGTGCTCAGTACTCAGGGTGCTCAGTGCTCATTACTCAGCGTGCTTTGTGCTCAGTGCTCAGGGTGCTGGGTGCTCAGTACTCAGTGTGCTGGGTGCTCAGTACTCAGGGTGCTGGGGGCTCAGTACTCAGGGTGCTGGGTGCTCAGTACACAGGGTGCTGGGTGCTCAGTACTCAGGGTGCTGGATGCTCAGTACTCAGGGTGCTGGGGGCTCAGTACTCAGGGTGCTGGGTGCTCAGTACTCAGGGTGCTCGGTTCTCAGTACTCAGGGTGCTGGGTGCTCATTCTCGGGGTGCTGGGTGCTCAGTGCTCGGGTTGCTTGGTGCTCAGTACTAAGGGTGCTGAGTGCTCATTCTCGGGGTGCTGGGTGCTCATTCTCGGGGTGCTGGGTGCTCAGTACTCAGGGTGCTGTGTGTTCAGTGCTCAGGTTACTGGGTGCTCAGTACTCAGCGTGCTTGGTGCTCAGTACTCAGGGTGCTGGGTGCTCAGTACTCGGGGTGCTGGGTGCTCAGTACTCGGGGTGCTGGGTGCACAGTGCTCAGGGTGCTGGGTGCTCAGTGCTCAGGGTGCTGGGTGCTCAGTGCTCAGGCTGCTGGCTGCTCAGTGCTCAGGGTGCTGGGGGCTCAGTACTCAGGGTGCTCAGTGCTCAGTACTCAGCGTGCTGGGTGCTCAGTCCTCAGGGTCCTCGGTGCTCAGTACTCAGTGTGCTCAGTGCTCAGCACTCAGCGTGCTTTGTGCTCAGTGCTCAGGGTACTGGGTGCTCAGTACTCAGGGTGCTGGGTGCTCAGTACTCAGGGTGCTGGGTGCTCAGTACTCAGGGTGCTGGGTGCTCAGTGCTCGGGGTGCTCGGTGATCAGTACTAAGAGTGCTGGGTGCTCAGTGCTCAGGGTACTGGGTACTCAGTACTCAGGGTGCTGGGTGCTCAGTGCTCAGGGTGCTGGGTGCTCAGTGCTCAGGGTGCTGGGTGCTCAGTGCTCGGGGTGCTGGGTGCTCAGTGCTGAGGGTGCTCAGTGCTCATTACTCAGCATGCTTTGTGCTCAGTGCTCAGGGTGCTGGGTGCTCAGTACTCAGTGTGCTGGGTGCTCAGTACTCAGGGTGCTGGGGGCTCAGTTCTCAGGGTGCTGGGTGCTCAGTACTCAGGGTGCTGGGTGCTCAGTACTCAGGGTGCTGGGTGCTCAGTACTCAGGGTGCTGGGGGCTCAGTACTCAGGGTGCTGGGTGTTCAGTATTCAGGGTGCTCGGTTCTCAGTACTCAGGCTGCTGGGTGCTCATTCTCGGGGTGCTGGGTGCTCAGTGCTCGGGGTGCTTGGTGCTCAGTACTAAGGGTGCTGGGGGCTCAGTACTCAGGGTGCTGGGTGCTCAGTACTCAGCGTGATCTGTTCTCAGTACTCAGGGTGCTGGGTGCTCAGTGCTCGGGGTGCTGGGTGATCAGTGCTCAGGGTGCTGGGTGCTCAGTACTCAGTGCTCAGGATGCTGTGTGCTCAGTGCTCTGGGTGCTGGGTGCTCAGTGCTCAGGGTGCTCAGTGCTCAGTACTCAGGGTGCTGGGTGCTCAGTACTCAGGGTGCTGGGTGGTCAGGGCTCGGGGTGCCCGGTGCTCAGTGCTCGGGGTGCTCGGTGCTCAGTTCTCAGGGTGCTGGGTGCTCAGTACTCAGGGTGCTGGGTGCTCAGTGCTGGGTGCTCAGTGCTCAGGGTGCTGGTTGCTCAGTACTCAGTGTGCTCAGTGCTCAGGGTGCTGGGTGCTCAGAACTCAGGGTGCTGGGTGCTCAGTACTCAGGGTGCTGGGTGCTCAGTACTCAGGGTGCTTGGTGCTCAGTACTCAGGGTGCTGGGTGCTCAGTGCTCAGGGTGCTCGGTGCTCAGTACTCATGGTGCTGGGTGCTCATTCTCGGGGTGCTTGGTGGTCAATACTCAGGGTGCTGGGTGCTCAGTACTCAGGTTGCTCAGTGCTCTGGGTACTCGGAGCTCAGTACTCACGGTTCTGGGTGCTCAGTACTCAGGGTGCTCGGTGCTCAGTTCTCAGGGTGCTCGGTGCTCAGTGTTTGGGGTGCTGGGTGCTCAGTACTCAGCGTGCTGTGTGCTCAGTGCTCAGGGTGCTGGGTGATCAGTGCTCAGGGTGCTGGGTGCTCAGTACTCAGTGCTCAGGATGCTGTGTGCTCAGTGCTCTGGGTGCTGGGTGCTCAGTGCTCAGGGTGCTCAGTGCTCAGTACTCAGGGTGCTGGGTGCTCAGTACTCAGGGTGCTGGGTGGTCAGTGCTCGGGGTGCACGGTGCTTAGTGCTCGGGGTGCTCGGTGCTCAGTTCTCAGGGTGCTGGGTGCTCAGTACTCAGGGTGCTGGGTGCTCAGTGCTGGGTGCTCAGTGCTCCGGGTGCTGGGTGCTCAGTGCTCGGGGTGCTGGGTGCTCAGTACTCAGGGTGCTCGGTGCTCAGTACTCAGGGTGCTGGGTGCTCAGTGCTCGCGGTGCTGGGTGCTCAGTACTCAGGGTGCTGGGTGCTCAGTGCTCGGGGTGCTCGGTGCTCAGTACGTTGGGTGCTCAGTACTCAGGGTGCTGGGTGCTCAGTGCTCAGGGTGCTGGGTGCTCAGTGCTCAGGGTGCTGGGTGCTCAGTGCTCAGGGTGTTTGGTGCTCAGTGCTCAGGGTGCTGGGTGCTCAGTGCTCAGGGTGCTTGGTGCTCAGTACTCAGGGTGCTGGGTGCTCAGTGCTCAGGGTGCTGGGTGCTCAGTGCTCGGGGTGCTGGGTGCTCAGTACTCAGGGTGCTGGGTGCTCAGTACTCAGGGTGCTGGGTGCTCAGTACTCGGGGTGCTGGGTGCTCAGTGCTCAGCGTGTTGGGTGCTCAGTACTCAGGGTGCACGGTGCTCAGTGCTTGGGGTGCTGGGTGCTCAGTACTCAGGGTGCTGTGTGCTCAGTGCTCAGGGTGCTGGGTGCTCAGTGCTCAGGGTGCTGGGTGCTCAGTACTCAGTGCTCAGGATGCTGGGTGCTCAGTGCTCGGGATGCTGGGTGCTCAGTGCTCAGGGTGCTGGGTGCTCAGTACTCAGGGAGCTGGGTTCTCATTACTCAGGGTGCTGGGTGCACAGTGCTAGGGGTGCTGGGTGCTCAGAGCTCGGGGTCTGGGTGCTCAGTACTCAGGGTGCTGGGTGCTCAGTACTCAGGATGCTGGGTGCTCAGTGCTCAGGGTGCTGGGTGCTCAGTGCTCTGGGTGCTGGGTGCTCAGTGCTTAAGGTGCTGGGTGCTCAGTGCTCAGGGTGCTGTGTGTTCAATGCTCGGGGTGCTGGGTGCTGAGTGCTCAGTGTGCAGGGTGCTCAGTGCTCGGGGTGCTCGGTGCTCAGTGCTCAGGGTCCTGGGTGCTCCGTGCTTAGGGTGCAGGGTGCTCAGTGCTCAGGGTGCTGGGTGCTCAGTGCTCTGGGTGCTGGGTGCTCAGTGCTTAGGGTGCTGGGTGCTCAGTACTCAGGGTGCTGGGTGCTCAGTGCTCGGGGTGCTTGGTGCTCAGTACTCAGTGTGTTGGGTGCTCAGTGCTCGGGGTGCTGGGTGCTCAGTGCTCAGGGTGCTGGGTGCTCAGTGTACGGGGTGCTGGGTGCTCAGTACTCAGGGTGCTTAGTGCTCGGGGAGCTCGGTGCTCAGTACTCAGGGTGCTGGGTGCTCAGTACTCAGTGCTCGGGGTCCTGGGTGCTCCGTGCTCGGGGTGCTGGGTGCTCAGTGCTCTGGGTGCTTAGTGCTCAGTACTCAGGGTGCTGGGGGCTCAGTACTCAGGGTGCTGGGTGTTCAGTATTCAGGGTGCTCGGTTCTCAGTACTCAGGCTGCTGGGTGCTCATTCTCGGGGTGCTGGGTGCTCAGTGCTCGGGGTGCTTGGTGCTCAGTACTAAGGGTGCTGGGGGCTCAGTACTCAGGGTGCTGGGTGCTCAGTACTCAGCGTGATCTGTTCTCAGTACTCAGGGTGCTGGGTGCTCAGTGCTCGGGGTGCTGGGTGATCAGTGCTCAGGGTGCTGGGTGCTCAGTACTCAGTGCTCAGGATGCTGTGTGCTCAGTGCTCTGGGTGCTGGGTGCTCAGTGCTCAGGGTGCTCAGTGCTCAGTACTCAGGGTGCTGGGTGCTCAGTACTCAGGGTGCTGGGTGGTCAGGGCTCGGGGTGCCCGGTGCTCAGTGCTCGGGGTGCTCGGTGCTCAGTTCTCAGGGTGCTGGGTGCTCAGTACTCAGGGTGCTGGGTGCTCAGTGCTGGGTGCTCAGTGCTCAGGGTGCTGGTTGCTCAGTACTCAGTGTGCTCAGTGCTCAGGGTGCTGGGTGCTCAGAACTCAGGGTGCTGGGTGCTCAGTACTCAGGGTGCTGGGTGCTCAGTACTCAGGGTGCTTGGTGCTCAGTACTCAGGGTGCTGGGTGCTCAGTGCTCAGGGTGCTCGGTGCTCAGTACTCATGGTGCTGGGTGCTCATTCTCGGGGTGCTTGGTGGTCAATACTCAGGGTGCTGGGTGCTCAGTACTCAGGTTGCTCAGTGCTCTGGGTACTCGGAGCTCAGTACTCACGGTTCTGGGTGCTCAGTACTCAGGGTGCTCGGTGCTCAGTTCTCAGGGTGCTCGGTGCTCAGTGTTTGGGGTGCTGGGTGCTCAGTACTCAGCGTGCTGTGTGCTCAGTGCTCAGGGTGCTGGGTGATCAGTGCTCAGGGTGCTGGGTGCTCAGTACTCAGTGCTCAGGATGCTGTGTGCTCAGTGCTCTGGGTGCTGGGTGCTCAGTGCTCAGGGTGCTCAGTGCTCAGTACTCAGGGTGCTGGGTGCTCAGTACTCAGGGTGCTGGGTGGTCAGTGCTCGGGGTGCACGGTGCTTAGTGCTCGGGGTGCTCGGTGCTCAGTTCTCAGGGTGCTGGGTGCTCAGTACTCAGGGTGCTGGGTGCTCAGTGCTGGGTGCTCAGTGCTCCGGGTGCTGGGTGCTCAGTGCTCGGGGTGCTGGGTGCTCAGTACTCAGGGTGCTCGGTGCTCAGTACTCAGGGTGCTGGGTGCTCAGTGCTCGCGGTGCTGGGTGCTCAGTACTCAGGGTGCTGGGTGCTCAGTGCTCGGGGTGCTCGGTGCTCAGTACGTTGGGTGCTCAGTACTCAGGGTGCTGGGTGCTCAGTGCTCAGGGTGCTGGGTGCTCAGTGCTCAGGGTGCTGGGTGCTCAGTGCTCAGGGTGTTTGGTGCTCAGTGCTCAGGGTGCTGGGTGCTCAGTGCTCAGGGTGCTTGGTGCTCAGTACTCAGGGTGCTGGGTGCTCAGTGCTCAGGGTGCTGGGTGCTCAGTGCTCGGGGTGCTGGGTGCTCAGTACTCAGGGTGCTGGGTGCTCAGTACTCAGGGTGCTGGGTGCTCAGTACTCGGGGTGCTGGGTGCTCAGTGCTCAGCGTGTTGGGTGCTCAGTACTCAGGGTGCACGGTGCTCAGTGCTTGGGGTGCTGGGTGCTCAGTACTCAGGGTGCTGTGTGCTCAGTGCTCAGGGTGCTGGGTGCTCAGTGCTCAGGGTGCTGGGTGCTCAGTACTCAGTGCTCAGGATGCTGGGTGCTCAGTGCTCGGGATGCTGGGTGCTCAGTGCTCAGGGTGCTGGGTGCTCAGTACTCAGGGTGCTGGGTTCTCATTACTCAGGGTGCTGGGTGCACAGTGCTAGGGGTGCTGGGTGCTCAGAGCTCGGGGTCTGGGTGCTCAGTACTCAGGGTGCTGGGTGCTCAGTACTCAGGATGCTGGGTGCTCAGTGCTCAGGGTGCTGGGTGCTCAGTGCTCTGGGTGCTGGGTGCTCAGTGCTTAAGGTGCTGGGTGCTCAGTGCTCAGGGTGCTGTGTGTTCAATGCTCGGGGTGCTGGGTGCTGAGTGCTCAGTGTGCAGGGTGCTCAGTGCTCGGGGTGCTCGGTGCTCAGTGCTCAGGGTCCTGGGTGCTCCGTGCTTAGGGTGCAGGGTGCTCAGTGCTCAGGGTGCTGGGTGCTCAGTGCTCTGGGTGCTGGGTGCTCAGTGCTTAGGGTGCTGGGTGCTCAGTACTCAGGGTGCTGGGTGCTCAGTGCTCGGGGTGCTTGGTGCTCAGTACTCAGTGTGTTGGGTGCTCAGTGCTCGGGGTGCTGGGTGCTCAGTGCTCAGGGTGCTGGGTGCTCAGTGTACGGGGTGCTGGGTGCTCAGTACTCAGGGTGCTTAGTGCTCGGGGAGCTCGGTGCTCAGTACTCAGGGTGCTGGGTGCTCAGTACTCAGTGCTCGGGGTCCTGGGTGCTCCGTGCTCGGGGTGCTGGGTGCTCAGTGCTCTGGGTGCTTAGTGCTCAGTACTCAGGGTGCTGGGTGCTCAGTACTCAGGGTGCTCAGTGCTCGGGGTGCTGGGTGCTCAGTACTCAGGGTGCTGGGTGCTCAGTACTCAGGGTGCTGGGTGCTCAGTACTCAGGGTGCTGGGTGCTCAGTGCTCAGGGTCCTCGGTGCTCAGTACTCAGGGTGCTCAGTGCTCATTACTCAGCGTGCTTTGTGCTCAGTGCTCAGGGTGCTGGGTGCTCAGTACTCAGTGTGCTGGGTGCTCAGTACTCAGGGTGCTGGGGGCTCAGTACTCAGGGTGCTGGGTGCTCAGTACACAGGGTGCTGGGTGCTCAGTACTCAGGGTGCTGGATGCTCAGTACTCAGGGTGCTGGGGGCTCAGTACTCAGGGTGCTGGGTGCTCAGTACTCAGGGTGCTCGGTTCTCAGTACTCAGGGTGCTGGGTGCTCATTCTCGGGGTGCTGGGTGCTCAGTGCTCGGGGTGCTTGGTGCTCAGTACTAAAGGTGCTGGGTGCTCATTCTCGGGGTGCTGGGTGCTCATTCTCGGGGTGCTGGGTGCTCAGTACTCAGGCTGCTGTGTGTTCAGTGCTCAGGTTACTGGGTGCTCAGTACTCAGGGTGCTTGGTGCTCAGTACTCAGGGTGCTGGGTGCTCAGTACTCGGGGTGCTGGGTGCTCAGTACTCGGGGTGCTGGGTGCACAGTGCTCAGGGTGCTGGGTGCTCAGTGCTCAGGGTGCTGGGTGCTCAGTGCTCAGGCTGCTGGCTGCTCAGTGCTCAGGGTGCTGGGGGCTCAGTACTCAGGGTGCTCAGTGCTCAGTACTCAGCGTGCTGGGTGCTCAGTCCTCAGGGTCCTCGGTGCTCAGTACTCAGTGTGCTCAGTGCTCAGCACTCAGCGTGCTTTGTGCTCAGTGCTCAGGGTGCTGGGTGCTCAGTACTCAGGGTGCTGGGTGCTCAGTACTCAGGGTGCTGGGTGCTCAGTACTCAGGGTGCTGGGTGCTCAGTACTCGGGGTGCTCGGTGATCAGTACTAAGAGTGCTGGGTGCTCAGTGCTCAGGGTACTGGGTACTCAGTACTCAGGGTGCTGGGTGCTCAGTGCTCAGGGTGCTGGGTGCTCAGTGCTCAGGGTGCTGGGTGCTCAGTGCTCGGGGTGCTGGGTGCTCAGTGCTGAGGGTGCTGGGTGCTCAGTGCTGAGGGTGCTCAGTGCTCATTACTCAGCGTGCTTTGTGCTCAGTGCTCAGGGTGCTGGGTGCTCAGTACTCAGTGTGCTGGGTGCTCAGTACTCAGGGTGCTGGGGGCTCAGTACTCAGGGTGCTGGGTGCTCAGTACTCAGGGTGCTGGGTGCTCAGTACTCAGGGTGCTGGGTGCTCAGTACTCAGGGTGCTGGGGGCTCAGTACTCAGGGTGCTGGGTGCTCAGTACTCAGGGTGCTCGGTTCTCAGTACTCAGGCTGCTGGGTGCTCATTCTCGGGGTGCTGGGTGCTCAGTGCTCGGGGTGCTTGGTGCTCAGTACTAAGGGTGCTGGGGGCTCAGTACTCAGGGTGCTGGGTGCTCAGTACTCAGCGTGATCTGTTCTCAGTACTCAGGGTGCTGGGTGCTCAGTGCTCGGGGTGCTGGGTGATCAGTGCTCAGGGTGCTGGGTGCTCAGTACTCAGTGCTCAGGATGCTGTGTGCTCAGTGCTCTGGGTGCTGGGTGCTCAGTGCTCAGGGTGCTCAGTGCTCAGTACTCAGGGTGCTGGGTGCTCAGTACTCAGGGTGCTGGGTGGTCAGTGCTCGGGGTGCCCGGTGCTCAGTGCTCGGGGTGCTCGGTGCTCAGTTCTCAGGGTGCTGGGTGCTCAGTACTCAGGGTGCTGGGTGCTCAGTGCTGGGTGCTCAGTGCTCAGGGTGCTGGTTGCTCAGTACTCAGTGTGCTCAGTGCTCAGGGTGCTGGGTGCTCAGAACTCAGGGTGCTGGGTGCTCAGTACTCAGGGTGCTGGGTGCTCAGTACTCAGGGTGCTGGGTGCTCAGTACTCAGGGTGCTGGGTGCTCATTCTCGGGGTGCTTGGTGCTCAGTACTCAGGGTGCTGGGTGCTCAGTACTCAGGTTGCTCAGTGCTCTGGGTACTCGGAGCTCAGTACTCACGGTTCTGGGTGCTCAGTACTCAGGGTGCTCGGTGCTCAGTTCTCAGGGTGCTCGGTGATCAGTGTTTGGTGTGCTGGGTGCTCAGTACTCAGCGTGCTGGGTGCTCAGTGCTCAGGGTGCTGGGTGATCAGTGCTCAGGGTGCTGGGTGCTCAGTACTCAGTGCTCAGGATGCTGTGTGCTCAGTGCTCTGGGTGCTGGGTGCTCAGTGCTCAGGGTGCTCAGTGCTCAGTACTCAGGGTGCTGGGTGCTCAGTACTCAGGGTGCTGGGTGGTCAGTGCTCGGGGTGCACGGTGCTTAGTGCTCGGGGTGCTCGGTGCTCAGTTCTCAGGGTGCTGGGTGCTCAGTACTCAGGGTGCTGGGTGCTCAGTGCTGGGTGCTCAGTGCTCCGGGTGCTGGGTGCTCAGTGCTCGGGGTGCTGGATGCTCAGTACTCAGGGTGCTGAGTGCTCAGTGCTCGGGGTGCTCGGTGCTCAGTACGTTGGGTGCTCAGTACTCAGGGTGCTGGGTGCTCAGTGCTCAGGGTGCTGGGTGCTCAGTGCTCAGGGTGTTTGGTGCTCAGTGCTCAGGGTGCTGGGTGCTCAGTGCTCAGGGTGCTTGGTGCTCAGTACTCAGGGTGCTGGGTGCTCAGTGCTCAGGGTGCTGGGTGCTCAGTGCTCGGGGTGCTGGGTGCTCAGTACTCAGGGTGCTGGTTGCTCAGTACTCAGGGTGCTGGGTGCTCAGTACTCGGGGTGCTGGGTGCTCAGTGCTCAGCGTGCTGGTTGCTCAGTACTCAGGGTGCTCGGTGCTCAGTGCTTGGGGTGCTGGGAGCTCAGTACTCAGGGTGCTGGGTGCTCAGTGCTCAGGGTGCTGGGTGCTCAGTGCTCAGGGTGCTGGGTGCTCAGTACTCAGTGCTCAGGATGCTGGGTGCTCAGTGCTCGGGCTGCTGGGTGCTCAGTGCTCAGGGTGCTGGGTGCTCAGTACTCAGGGTGCTGGTTTCTCATTACTCAGGGTGCTGGGTGCACAGTGCTAGGGGTGCTGGGTGCTCAGAGCTCGGGGTCTGGGTGCTCAGTACTCAGGGTGCTGGGTGCTCAGTACTCAGGATGCTGCGTGCTCAGTGCTCAG
This sequence comes from Microtus oregoni, assembly GCF_018167655.1. Taxonomy (NCBI): domain Eukaryota; kingdom Metazoa; phylum Chordata; class Mammalia; order Rodentia; family Cricetidae; genus Microtus; species Microtus oregoni. The sequence continues at coordinate 61,528 of NW_024544762.1, forward strand.
GGTGCTGGGTGCTCAGTGCTCTGGTTGCTGGGTGCTCAGTGCTTAAGGTTCTGGGTGCTCAGTGCTCAGGGTGCTGGGTGTTCAATGCTCGGGGTGCTGGGTGCTGAGTGCTCAGGGTGCAGGGTGCTCAGTGCTCAGGGTGCTCGGTGCTCAGTGCTCAGGGTCCTGGGTGCTCAGTACTCAGGGTGCTGGGTGCTTTGTACTCAGGGTGCTCAGTGCTCAGTACACAGGGTGCTGGGTGCTCAGTGCTCGGTGTGCTGGGTGCTCAGTGCTCAGTACTCAGGGTGCTGGGTGCTCAGTGCTCGGCGTGCTGGGTGCTCAGTACTCAGGGTGCTGGGTGCTCAGTGCTCGGGGTGCTGGGTGCTCAGTGCTCAGGGTGCTGGGTGCTCAGTGATCGGGGTGCTGGGTGCTCAGTACTCAGGGTGCTCAGTGCTCGGGGAGCTCGGTGCTCAGTACTCAGGGTGCTGGGTGCTCAGTACTCAGTGCTCGGGGTCCTGGGTGCTCCGTGCTCGGGGTGCTGGGTGCTCAGTGCTCTGGGTGCTTAGTGCTCAGTACTCAGGGTGCTGGGTGCTCAGTACTCAGGGTGCTCAGTGCTCGGGGTGCTGGGTGCTCAGTACTCAGGGTGCTGGGTGCTCAGTACTCAGGGTGCTGGGTGCTCAGTGCTCAGGGTCCTCGGTGCTCAGTACTCAGGGTGCTCAGTGCTCATTACTCAGCGTGCTTTGTGCTCAGTGCTCAGGGTGCTGGGTGCTCAGTACTCAGTGTGCTGGGTGCTCAGTACTCAGGGTGCTGGGGGCTCAGTACTCAGGGTGCTGGGTGCTCAGTACTCAGGGTGCTGGGTGCTCAGTACTCAGGGTGCTGGGTGCTCAGTACTCAGGGTGCTGGGGGCTCAGTACTCAGGGTGCTGGGTGCTCAGTACTCAGGGTGCTCGGTTCTCAGTACTCAGGGTGCTGGGTGCTCATTCTCGGGGTGCTAGGTGCTCAGTGCTCGGGGTGCTTGGTGCTCAGTACTAATGGTGCTGGGGGCTCAGTACTCAGGGTGCTGGGTGCTCAGTACTCAGCGTGATCTGTTCTCAGTACTCAGGGTGCTGGGTGCTCAGTGCTCGGGGTGCTGGGTGCACAGTGCCCAGGGTGCTGGGTGCTCAGTGCTCAGGGTGCTCAGTACTCAGGGTGCTGTGTGTTCAGTGCTCAGGGTACTGGGTGCTCAGTACTCAGGGTGCTCAGTGCTCGGGGTGCTGGGTGCTCAGTACTCGGGGTGCTGGGTGCTCAGTACTCAGGGTGCTGGGTGCACAGTGCTCAGGGTGCTGGGTGCTCAGTGCTTGGGGTGCTGGGTGCTCAGTGCTCAGGCTGCTGGCTGCTCAGTGCTCAGGGTGCTGGGTGCTCAGTACACAGGGTGCTCAGTGCTCAGTACTCAGCGTGCTGGGTGCTCAGTCCTCAGGTTCCTCGGTGCTCTGTACTCAGGGTGCTCAGTGCTCAGTACTCAGCGTGATTTGTGCTCAGTGCTCAGGTTGCTGGGTGCTCAGTACTCAGGGTGCTGGGTGCTCAGTACTCAGGGTGCTGGGTGCTCAGTACTCAGGGTGCTGGGTGCTCAGTGCTCGGGTTGCTCGGTGATCAGTACTAAGAGTGCTGGGTGCTCAGTGCTCAGGGTACTGGGTACTCAGTACTCAGGGAGCTGGGTGCTCAGTGCTCAGGGTGCTGGGTGCTCAGTGCTCAGGGTGCTGGGTGCTCAGTGCTCGGGGTGCTGGGTGCTCAGTGCTCAGGGTGCTGGGTGCTCAGTGCTCAGTGCTCAGGGTGCTGGGTGCTCAGTGCTCAGGGTGCTGGGTGCTCAGTGCTCGGGGTGCTGGGTGCTCAGTGCTCGGGGTGCTGGGTGCTCAGTGCTCGGGGTGCTGGGGGCTCAGTACTCAGGGTGCTGGGTGCTCAGTACTCAGTGTGTTCGGTGCTCAGTACTCAGGGTGCTCAGTGCTCAGTACTCAGGGTGCTGGGTGCTCAGTGCTCGGGGTGCTGGGTGCTCAGTACTCGGGGTGCTGGGTGCTCAGGACTCAGGGTGCTGGGTGCTCAGTGCTCAGGGTGCTGGGTGCTCAGTACTCAGGGTGCTGGGTGCTCATTACTTAGGGTGCTCGGTGCTCAGTACTCAGGTTGCTGAGTGCTCAGGGTGCTGGGTACTCAGTACTCAGGGTGCTGGGTGCTCAGTACTCAGGGTGCTGGGTGCTCAGTTCTCAGGGTGCTGGGTGCTCAGTACTCAGGGTGCTGGGTGCTCAGTACTCAGGGTGCTGGGTGCTCAGTGCTCGGGGTGCTGGGTGCTCAGTGCTCGGGGTGCTGGGGGCTCAGTGCTCGGGGTGCTGGGTGCTCAGTGCTCGGGGTGCTGGGTGCTCTGTGCTCCGGGTGCTCGGAGCTCAGTACTCAGGGAGCTGGGTGATCAGTACTCAGGGTGCTGGGGGATCTGTACTCGGGTGCTGGGTGCTCAGTGCTCAGGGTGCTGGGTGCTCAGTGCTCGGGGTGCTGGGTGCTCAGTGCTCAGTACTCAGGGTGCTGGGTGCTCAGTGCTCGGGGTGCTGGGTGCTCAGTGCTCAGTACTCAGGGTGCTGGGTGCTCAGTGCTCAGGGTGCTGGGTGCTCAGTGCTCAGGGTGCTGGGTGCTCAGTGCTAAGGGTGCTGGGTACTCAGTGCTCAGGGAGCTGGGTACTCAGTGCTCGGGGTGCTGGGTGCTCAGTACTCAGGGTGCTGGGTGCTCAGTACTCAGGGTGCTCAATGCTCAGTACTCAGGGTGCTCAGTGCTCAGTACTCAGGGTGCTCAGTGCTCTGTGTGCTGTGTGCTCAGTGCTCGGGGTGCTGGGTGCTCAGTCCTCAGGGTGCTGGGTGCTCAGTGCTCAGGGTGCTCGGTGCTCAGTGCTCAGGGTGCTGGGTGCTCAGTACTCAGGGTGCTGGGTGCTCAGTGCTCGGGGTGCTGGGTGCTCAGTACTCAGGGTGCTGGGTGCTCACTGCTCAGGGTGCTGGGTGCTCAGTGCTCAGGGTGCTCGGTGCTTTGTACTCAGGGTGCTCGGTGCTCGGTGTGCTGGGTGCTCAGTGCTGGGGGTGCTGGGTGCTCAGTGCTCTGGGTGCTGGGTGCTCAGTGCTCGGGGTGCTGGGTGCTCAGTACTCGGGGTGCTCGGTGCTCAGTACTCAGGTTGCTGGGTGCTCAGTGCTCAGGGTGCTGGGTGCTCAGTACTCAGGGTGCTGGGGGCTCGGTGCTCAGTACGCTGGGTGCTCAGTACTCAGGGTGCTGGGTGCTCAGTGCTCAGGGTGCTGGGTGCTCAGTGCTCAGGGTGCTGGGTGCTCATTACTCAGGGTGCTGGGGGCTCAGTACTCAGGGTGCTGGGTGCTCAGTACTCAGGGTGCTGGGTGCTCAGTACTCAGGGTGCTGGGTGCTCAGTACTCAGGGTGCTGGGTGCTCAGTACTCAGCGTGATCTGTTCTCAGTACTCAGGGTGCTGGGTGCTCAGTGCTCGGGGTGCTGGGTGCACAGTGCCCAGGGTGCTGGGTGCTCAGTGCTCAGGGTGCTCAGTACTCAGGGTGCTGTGTGTTCAGTGCTCAGGGTACTGGGTGCTCAGTACTCAGGGTGCTGGTTGCTCAGTACTCAGGGTGCTGGGTGCTCAGTACTCAGGGTGCTGGGTGCTCAGTACTCAGGGTGCTGGGTGCTCAGTGCTCGGGTTGCTCGGTGATCAGTACTAAGAGTGCTGGGTGCTCAGTGCTCAGGGTACTGGGTACTCAGTACTCAGGGAGCTGGGTGCTCAGTGCTCAGGGTGCTGGGTGCTCAGTGCTCAGGGTGCTGGGTGCTCAGTGCTCGGGGTGCTGGGTGCTCAGTGCTCGGGGTGCTGGGGGCTCAGTGCTCGGGGTGCTGGGTGCTCAGTGCTCGGGGCGCTGGGTGCTCTGTGCTCCGGTGCTCGGAGCTCAGTACTCAGGGTGCTGGGTGCTCAGTGCTCGGGGTGCTCGGTGCTCAGTACTCAGGGTGCTGGGTGCTTAGTGCTCGGGGTGCTGGGTGCTCAGTACTCAGGGTGCTGCGTGCTCAGTGCTCAGGGTGCTGGGTGATCAGTGCTCAGGGTGCTGGGTGCTCAGTACTCAGTGCTCAGGATGCTGTGTGCTCAGTGCTCGGGGTGCACGGTGCTTAGTGCTCGGGGTGCTCGGTGCTCAGTTCTCAGGGTGCTGGGTGCTCAGTACTCAGGGTGCTGGGTGCTCAGTGCTGGGTGCTCAGTGCTCCGGGTGCTGGGTGCTCAGTGCTCGGGGTGCTGGATGCTCAGTACTCAGGGTGCTCGGTGCTCAGTACTCAGGGTGCTGGGTGCTCAGTGCTCGCGGTGCTGGGTGCTCAGTACTCAGGGTGCTGAGTGCTCAGTGCTCGGGGTGCTCGGTGCTCAGTACGTTGGGTGCTCTGTACTCAGGGTGCTGGGTGCTCAGTGCTCAGGGTGCTGGGTGCTCAGTGCTCAGGGTGCTGGGTGCTCAGTGCTCAGGGTATTTGGTGCTCAGTGCTCAGGGTGCTGGGTGCTCAGTGCTCAGGGTGCTTGGTGCTCAGTACTCAGGGTGCTGTGTGCTCAGTGCTCAGGGTGCTGGGTGCTCAGTGCTCGGGGTGCTGGGTGCTCAGTACTCAGGGTGCTGGTTGCTCAGTACTCAGGGTGCTGGGTGCTCAGTACTCGGGGTGCTGGGTGCTCAGTGCTCAGCGTGCTGGTTGCTCAGTACTCAGGGTGCTCGGTGCTCAGTGCTTGGGGTGCTGGGAGCTCAGTACTCAGGGTGCTGGGTGCTCAGTGCTCAGGGTGCTGGGTGCTCAGTGCTCAGGGTGCTGGGTGCTCAGTACTCAGTGCTCAGGATGCTGGGTGCTCAGTGCTCGGGCTGCTGGGTGCTCAGTGCTCAGGGTGCTGGGTGCTCAGTACTCAGGGTGCTGGTTTCTCATTACTCAGGGTGCTGGGTGCACAGTGCTAGGGGTGCTGGGTGCTCAGAGCTCGGGGTCTGGGAGCTCAGTACTCAGGGTGCTGGGTGCTCAGTACTCAGGATGCTGGGTGCTCAGTGCTCAGGGTGCTGGGTGCTCAGTGCTCTGGTTGCTGGGTGCTCAGTGCTTAAGGTTCTGGGTGCTCAGTGCTCAGGGTGCTGGGTGTTCAATGCTCGGGGTGCTGGGTGCTGAGTGCTCAGGGTGCAGGGTGCTCAGTGCTCAGGGTGCTCGGTGCTCAGTGCTCAGGGTCCTGGGTGCTCAGTACTCAGGGTGCTGGGTGCTTTGTACTCAGGGTGCTCAGTGCTCAGTACACAGGGTGCTGGGTGCTCAGTGCTCGGGGTGCTGGGTACTCAGTGCTCAGTACTCAGGGTGCTGGGTGCTCAGTGCTCGGCGTGCTGGGTGCTCAGTACTCAGGGTGCTGGGTGCTCAGTGCTCGGGGTGCTGGGTGCTCAGTGCTCAGGGTGCTGGGTGCTCAGTGATCGGGGTGCTGGGTGCTCAGTACTCAGGGTGCTCAGTGCTCGGGGAGCTCGGTGCTCAGTACTCAGGGTGCTGGGTGCTCAGTACTCAGTGCTCGGGGTCCTGGGTGCTCCGTGCTCGGGGTGCTGGGTGCTCAGTGCTCTGGGTGCTTAGTGCTCAGTACTCAGGGTGCTGGGTGCTCAGTACTCAGGGTGCTCAGTGCTCGGGGTGCTGGGTGCTCAGTACTCAGGGTGCTGGGTGCTCAGTACTCAGGGTGCTGGGTGCTCAGTGCTCAGGGTCCTCGGTGCTCAGTACTCAGGGTGCTCAGTGCTCATTACTCAGCGTGCTTTGTGCTCAGTGCTCAGGGTGCTGGGTGCTCAGTACTCAGTGTGCTGGGTGCTCAGTGCTCAGGGTGCTCAGTACTCAGGGTGCTGTGTGTTCAGTGCTCAGGGTACTCGGTGCTCAGTACTCAGGGTGCTCAGTGCTCGGGGTGCTGGGTGCTCAGTACTCGGGGTGCTGGGTGCTCAGTACTCGGGGTGCTGGGTGCACAGTGCTCAGGGTGCTGGGTGCTCAGTGCTTGGGGTGCTGGGTGCTCAGTGCTCAGGCTGCTGGCTGCTCAGTGCTCAGGGTGCTGGGTGCTCAGTACACAGGGTGCTCAGTGCTCAGTACTCAGCGTGCTGGGTGCTCAGTCCTCAGGTTCCTCGGTGCTCTGTACTCAGGGTGCTCAGTGCTCAGTACTCAGCGTGATTTGTGCTCAGTGCTCAGGTTGCTGGGTGCTCAGTACTCAGGGTGCTGGGTGCTCAGTACTCAGGGTGCTGGGTGCTCAGTACTCAGGGTGCTGGGTGCTCAGTGCTCGGGTTGCTCGGTGATCAGTACTAAGAGTGCTGGGTGCTCAGTGCTCAGGGTACTGGGTACTCAGTACTCAGGGAGCTGGGTGCTCAGTGCTCAGGGTGCTGGGTGCTCAGTGCTCAGGGTGCTGGGTGCTCAGTGCTCGGGGTGCTGGGTGCTCAGTGCTCAGGGTGCTGGGTGCTCAGTGCTCAGTGCTCAGGGTGCTGGGTGCTCAGTGCTCAGGGTGCTGGGTGCTCAGTGCTCGGGGTGCTGGGTGCTCAGTGCTCGGGGTGCTGGGTGCTCAGTGCTCGGGGTGCTGGGGGCTCAGTACTCAGGGTGCTGGGTGCTCAGTACTCAGTGTGTTCGGTGCTCAGTACTCAGGGTGCTCAGTGCTCAGTACTCAGGGTGCTGGGTGCTCAGTGCTCGGGGTGCTGGGTGCTCAGTACTCGGGGTGCTGGGTGCTCAGGACTCAGGGTGCTGGGTGCTCAGTGCTCAGGGTGCTGGGTGCTCAGTACTCAGGGTGCTGGGTGCTCATTACTTAGGGTGCTCGGTGCTCAGTACTCAGGTTGCTGAGTGCTCAGGGTGCTGGGTACTCAGTACTCAGGGTGCTGGGTGCTCAGTACTCAGGGTGCTGGGTGCTCAGTTCTCAGGGTGCTGGGTGCTCAGTACTCAGGGTGCTGGGTGCTCAGTACTCGGGGTGCTGGGTGCTCAGTGCTCGGGGTGCTGGGTGCTCAGTGCTCGGGGTGCTGGGGGCTCAGTGCTCGGGGTGCTGGGTGCTCAGTGCTCGGGGTGCTGGGTGCTCTGTGCTCCGGGTGCTCGGAGCTCAGTACTCAGGGAGCTGGGTGATCAGTACTCAGGGTGCTGGGGGATCTGTACTCGGGTGCTGGGTGCTCAGTGCTCAGGGTGCTGGGTGCTCAGTGCTCGGGGTGCTGGGTGCTCAGTGCTCAGTACTCAGGGTGCTGGGTGCTCAGTGCTCGGGGTGCTGGGTGCTCAGTGCTCAGTACTCAGGGTGCTGGGTGCTCAGTGCTCAGGGTGCTGGGTGCTCAGTGCTCAGGGTGCTGGGTGCTCAGTGCTAAGGGTGCTGGGTACTCAGTGCTCAGGGAGCTGGGTACTCAGTGCTCGGGGTGCTGGGTGCTCAGTACTCAGGGTGCTGGGTGCTCAGTACTCAGGGTGCTCAATGCTCAGTACTCAGGGTGCTCAGTGCTCAGTACTCAGGGTGCTCAGTGCTCTGTGTGCTGTGTGCTCAGTGCTCGGGGTGCTGGGTGCTCAGTCCTCAGGGTGCTGGGTGCTCAGTGCTCAGGGTGCTCGGTGCTCAGTGCTCAGGGTGCTGGGTGCTCAGTACTCAGGGTGCTGGGTGCTCAGTGCTCGGGGTGCTGGGTGCTCAGTACTCAGGGTGCTGGGTGCTCACTGCTCAGGGTGCTGGGTGCTCAGTGCTCAGGGTGCTCGGTGCTTTGTACTCAGGGTGCTCGGTGCTCGGTGTGCTGGGTGCTCAGTGCTCGGGGTGCTGGGTGCTCAGTGCTCTGGGTGCTGGGTGCTCAGTGCTCGGGGTGCTGGGTGCTCAGTGCTCAGGGTTCTGGGTGCTCAGTGCTCGGGGTGCTGGGTGCTCAGTACTCGGGGTGCTCGGTGCTCAGTACTCAGGTTGCTGGGTGCTCAGTGCTCAGGGTGCTGGGTGCTCAGTACTCAGGGTGCTGGGGGCTCGGTGCTCAGTACGCTGGGTGCTCAGTACTCAGGGTGCTGGGTGCTCAGTGCTCAGGGTGCTGGGTGCTCAGTGCTCAGGGTGCTGGGTGCTCACTACTCAGGGTGCTGGGGGTTCAGTACTCAGGGTGCTGGGTGCTCAGTACTCAGGGTGCTGGGTGCTCAGTACTCAGGGTGCTGGGTGCTCAGTACTCAGGGTGCTGAGTGCTCAGTACTCAGCGTGATCTGTTCTCAGTACTCAGGGTGCTGGGTGCTCAGTGCTCGGGGTGCTGGGTGCACAGTGCCCAGGGTGCTGGGTGCTCAGTGCTCAGGGTGCTCAGTACTCAGGGTGCTGTGTGTTCAGTGCTCAGGGTACTGGGTGCTCAGTACTCAGGGTGCTGGTTGCTCAGTACTCAGGGTGCTGGGTGCTCAGTACTCAGGGTGCTGGGTGCTCAGTGCTCGGGTTGCTCGGTGATCAGTACTAAGAGTGCTGGGTGCTCAGTGCTCAAGGTACTGGGTACTCAGTACTCAGGGAGCTGGGTGCTCAGTGCTCAGGGTGCTGGGTGCTCAGTGCTCAGGGTGCTGGGTGCTCAGTGCTCGGGGTGCTGGGTGCTCAGTGCTCAGGGTGCTGGGTGCTCAGTGCTCAGTGCTCAGGGTGCTGGGTGCTCAGTGCTCAGGGTGCTGGGTGCTCAGTGCTCGGGGTGCTGGGTGCTCAGTGCTCTGGGTGCTGGGTGCTCAGTGCTCGGGGTGCTGGGGGCTCAGTACTCAGGGTGCTGGGTGCTCAGTACTCAGTGTGTTCGGTGCTCAGTACTCAGGGTGCTCAGTGCTCAGTACTCAGGGTGCTGGGTGCTCAGTGCTCGGGGTGATGGGTGCTCAGTACTCGGGGTGCTGGGTGCTCAGTACTCAGGGTGCTGGGTGCTCAGTGCTCAGGGTGCTGGGTGCTCAGTACTCAGGGTGCTGGGTGCTCATTACTTAGGGTGCTCGGTGCTCAGTACTCAGGTTGCTGAGTGCTCAGGGTGCTGGGTACTCAGTACTCAGGGTGCTGGGTGCTCAGTACTCAGGGTGCTGGGTGCTCAGTTCTCAGGGTGCTGGGTGCTCAGTACTCAGGGTGCTGGGTGCTCAGTACTCAGGGTGCTGGGTGCTCAGTGCTCGGGGTGCTGGGTGCTCAGTGCTCGGGTTGCTGGGGGCTCAGTGCTCGGGGTGCTGGGTGCTCAGTGCTCGGGGCGCTGGGTGCTCTGTGCTCCGGTGCTCGGAGCTCAGTACTCAGGGTGCTGGGTGCTCAGTGCTCGGGGTGCTCGGTGCTCAGTACTCAGGGTGCTGGGTGCTTAGTGCTCGGGGTGCTGGGTGCTCAGTACTCAGGGTGCTGCGTGCTCAGTACTCAGGGTGCTGGGTGATCAGTACTCAGGGTGCTGGGTGATCTGTACTCGGGTGCTGGGTGCTCAGTGCTCAGGGTGCTGGGTGCTCAGTGCTCGGGGTGCTGGGTGCTCAGTGCTCAGTACTCAGGGTGCTGGGTGCTCAGTGCTCGGGGTGCTGGGTGCTCAGTGCTCAGTACTCAGGGTGCTGGGTGCTCAGTGCTCAGGGTGCTGGGTGCTCAGTGCTCAGGGTGCTGGGTGCTCAGTGCTCAGGGTGCTGGGTACTCAGTGCTCAGGGAGCTGGGTACTCAGTGCTCGGGGTGCTGGGTGCTCAGTACTCAGGGTGCTGGGTGCTCAGTACTCAGGGAGCTCAGTGCTCAGTACTCAGGGTGCTCAGTGCTCAGTACTCAGGGTGCTCAGTGCTCTGTGTGCTGTGTGCTCAGTGCTCGGGGTGCTGGGTGCTCAGTCCTCAGGGTGCTGGGTGCTCAGTTCTCAGGGTGCTCGGTGCTCAGTGCTCAGGGTGCTGGGTGCTCAGTACTCAGGGTGCTGGGTGCTCAGTGCTCGGGGTGCTGGGTGCTCAGTACTCAGGGTGCTGGGTGCTCACTGCTCAGGGTGCTGGGTGCTCAGTGCTCAGGGTGCTCGGTGCTTTGTACTCAGGGTGCTCGGTGCTCGGTGTTCTGGGTGCTCAGTGCTCGGGGTGCTGGGTGCTCAGTGCTCGGGGTGCTGGGTGCTCAGTGCTCGGGGTGCTGGGTGCTCAGTGCTCAGGGTTCTGGGTGCTCAGTGCTCGGGGTGCTGGGTGCTCAGTACTCGGGGTGCTCGGTGCTCAGTACTCAGGTTGCTGGGTGCTCAGTGCTCAGGGTGCTGGGTGCTCAGTACTCAGGGTGCTGGGGGCTCGGTGCTCAGTACGCTGGGTGCTCAGTACTCAGGGTGCTGGCTGCTGAGTACTCAGGGTGCTCGGTGCTCAGTACTCAGGGTGCTGGGTGCTCAGTGCTCGGGGTGCTGGGTGCTCATTTCTCAGGGTGCTGGGTGCTCAGTACTCAGGGTGCTCAGTGCTCGGGGTGCTGGGTGCTCAGTACTCAGGGTGCTGGGTGCTCAATGCTCGGGGTGCTGGGTGCTCAGTGCTCAGGGTGCTGGGTGCTCAGTGATCGGGGTGCTGGTTGCTCAGTACTCAGGGTGCTCAGTGCTCGGGGAGCTCGGTGCTCAGTACTCAGGGTGCTGGGTGCTCAGTACTCAGTGCTCGGGGTCCTGGGTGCTCCGTGCTCGGGGTGCTGGGTGCTCAGTGCTCTGGGTGCTTAGTGCTCAGTACTAAGGGTGCTGGGTGCTCAGTACTCAGGGTGCTCAGTGCTCGGGGTGCTGGGTGCTCAGTACTCAGGGTGCTGGGTGCTCAGTACTCAGGGTGCTGGGTGCTCATTCTCGGGGTGCTGGGTGCTCAGTGCTCGGGGTGCTGGGTGCTCAGTACTCAGGGTGCTGGGTGCTCCGTACTCAGGGTGCTGGGTGCTCATTACTTAGGGTGCTCGGTGCTCAGTACTCAGGTTGCTGAGTGCTCAGGGTGCTGGGTACTCAGTACTCAGGGTGCTGGGTGCTCAGTACTCAGGGTGCTGGGTGCTCAGTGCTCAGGGTGCTGGGTGCTCAGTACTCAGGGTGCTGGGTGCTCAGTACTCAGGGTGCTGTGTGCTCAGTGCTCGGGGTGCTGGGTGCTCAGTGCTCGGGGTGCTGGGGGCTCATTGCTCGGGGTGCTGTGTGCTCAGTGCTCGGGGTGCTCGGTGCTCAGTACTGAGGGTGCTGGGTGCTTAGTGCTCGGGGTGCTGGGTGCTCAGTACTCAGGGTGCTGCGTGCTCAGTACTCAGGGTGCTGGGTGATCAGTACTCAGGGTGCTGGGTGATCTGTACTCGGGTGCTGGGTGCTCAGTGCTCAGGGTGCTGGGTGCTCAGTGCTCGGGGTGCTGGGTGCTCAGTGCTCAGTACTCAGGGTGCTGGGTGCTCAGTGCTCGGGGTGCTGGGTGCTCAGTGCTCAGTACTCAGGGTGCTGGGTGCTCAGTGCTCAGGGTGCTGGGTGCTCAGTGCTCAGGGTGCTGGGTGCTCAGTGCTCAGGGTGCTGGGTACTCAGTGCTCAGGGAGCTGGGTACTCAGTGCTCGGGGTGCTGGGTGCTCAGTACTCAGGGTGCTGGGTGCTCAGTACTCAGGGAGCTCAGTGCTCAGTACTCAGGGTGCTCAGTGCTCAGTACTCAGGGTGCTCAGTGCTCTGTGTGCTGTGTGCTCAGTGCTCGGGGTGCTGTGTGCTCAGTCCTCAGGGTGCTGGGTGCTCAGTGCTCAGGGTGCTCGGTGCTCAGTGCTCAGTACTCAGGGTGCTGGGTGCTCAGTGCTCAGGGTGCTGTGTGCTCAGTGCTCAGGGTGCTGGGTGCTCAGTACTCAGGGTGCTGGGTGCTCAGTGCTCGGGGTGCTTGGTGCTCAGTGCTCAGGGTGCTGGGTGCTCAGTGCTCAGGGTGCTGAGTGCTCAGTGCTCAGGGTGCTGGGTGCTCAGTGCTTGGGGTGCTGGGTGCTCAGTGCTCAGGGTGCTGGGTTCTCAGTGCTCAGGGTGCTGGGTGCTCAGTACTCGGGGTGCTCGGTGCTCAGTACTCAGGGTGCTGGGTGCTCAGTACTCAGGGTGCTGGGTGCTCAGTACTCAGGGTGCTCGGTGCTAAGTACTCAGGGTGCTGGGTGCTCAGTACTCAGGGTGCTGGGTGCTCAGTGCTCAGGGTGCTGGGTGCTCAGTACTCATGGTGCTGGGTGCTCAGTGCTCAGTGTGCTGGGTGCTCAGTACTCAGGGTGCTGGGTATTCAGTGCTCAGGGTGCTCAGTACTCGGGGTGCTGGGCGCTCAGTGCTCGGGGTGCTGGGTGCTCAATACTCAGGGTGCTCAGTACTCAGGGTGCTGGGTGCTCAGTGCTCGGGGTGCTGGGTGCTCAGTGCTCAGGGTGATCGGTGCTCAGTACTCAGTATGCTGGGTGCTCAGTACTCAGGGTGCTGGGTGCTCAGTACTCAGGGTGCTGGGTGCTCAGTCCTCAGTGTGCTCAGTGCTCAGGGTGCTGGGTGCTCAGTGCTCGGGGTGCTCGGTTCTCAGTACTCAGGCTGCTGAGTGCTCAGTACTCAGGGTGCTGGGTGCTCAGTGCTCGGGGTGCTGGGTGCTCAGTACTCAGGGTGCTGGGTTCTCAGTGCTCAGGGTGCTGGGTGCTCAGTGCTCGGGGTACTGGGTGCTCAGTACTCAGGGTGCTGGGTGCTCAGTACTCAGGGTGCTGGGTGCTCAGTGCTCGGGGTGCTCGGTGCTCAGTACTCAAGGTGCTGGCTGCTCAGTGCTCGGGGTGCTCCGTGCTCAGTACTAAGGGTGCTCAGTGCTCAGTACTCAGGGTGCTCAGTGCTCAGTGCTCGGGGTGCTGGGTGCTCAGTGCTCGGTGTGCTGGGTGCTCAGTACTCAGGGTGCTGGGTGCTCACTACTCAGGGTGCTGGGTGCTCAGTGCTAGGGGTGCTCGGTGCTCAGTACGTTGGGTGCTCAGTACTCAGGGTGCTGGGTGCTCAGTGCTCAGGGTGCTGGGTGCTCAGTGCTAAGGGTGCTGGGTGCTCAGTGCTCAGGGTGCTGGGTGCTCAGTACTCAGGGTGCTGGGTGCTCAGTGCTCGGGGTGCTCGGTGCTCAGTACTCAGGGTGCTGGGTGCTCAGTACTCAGGGTGCTGGGTGCTCAGTGCTCAGGGTTATCGGTGCTCACTCCTCAGCGTGCTCAGTACTCAGGGTGCTGGGTGCTCAGTGCTCGGGGTGCTGCGTGCTCAGTGCTGAGGGTGCTGGGTGCTCTGTCATCGGGGTGCTGTTTGCTCAGTACTCAGGGTGCTCAGTGCTTGGGGAGCTCGGTGCTCAGTACTCAGGGTGCTGGGTGCTCAGTACTCAGTGCTCAGGGTCCTGGGTGCTCCGTGCTTGGTTTGCTGGGTGCTCAGCGCTCTGGGTGCTTAGCGCTCAGTACTCAGGGTGCTGGGTGCTCAGTACTCAGGGTGCTCAGTGCACGAGGTGCTGGGTGCTCAGTGCTCAGGGTGCTGGGTGCTCAGTACTCAGGGTGCTCAGTGCTCACGGTGCTGGGTGCTCAGTGCTCGGGGTGCAGGGTGCTCAGTACTCCGGATGCTCGGTGCTCAGTACTCAGGGTGCTGGGTGCTCAGTACTCAGGGTGCTGGGTGCTCAGTACTCAGGGTGCTCGGTGCTCAGTACTCAGGGTTCTGGGTGCTCAGTGCTCAGTGTGCTGGGTGCTAAGTACTCAGGGTGCTGGGTGCTCAGTACTCAGGGTGCTGGGTGCTCAGTGCTCAGGGTCCTGGTTGCTCAGTACTCAGGGTGCTGGGTGCTCAGTGCTCAGGGTGCTGGGTGCTCAGTGCTCAGGGTGCTGAGTGCTCAGTGCTCAGGGTGCTGGGTGCTCAGTGCTTGGGGTGCTGGGTGCTCAGTGCTCAGGGTGCTGGGTTCTCAGTGCTCAGGGTGCTGGGTGCTCAGTACTCGGGGTGCTCGGTGCTCAGTACTCAGGGTGCTGGGTGCTCAGTACTCAGGGTGCTGGGTGCTCAGTACTCAGGGTGCTCGGTGCTAAGTACTCAGGGTGCTGGGTGCTCAGTACTCAGGGTGCTGGGTGCTCAGTGCTCAGGGTGCTGGGTGCTCAGTACTCAGGGTGCTGGGTGCTCAGTGCTCAGTGTGCTGGGTGGTCAGTACTCAGGGTGCTGGGTGCTCAGTGCTCAGGGTGCTCAGTACTCGGGGTGCTGGGCGCTCAGTGCTCGGGGTGCTGGGTGCTCAATACTCAGGGTGCTCAGTACTCAGGGTGCTGGGTGCTCAGTGCTCGGGGTGCTGGGTGCTCAGTGCTCAGGGTGATCGGTGCTCAGTACTCAGTATGCTGGGTGCTCAGTACTCAGGGTGCTGGGTGCTCAGTACTCAGGGTGCTGGGTGCTCAGTCCTCAGTGTGCTCAGTGCTCAGGCTGCTGGGTGCTCAGTGCTCGGGGTGCTCGGTTCTCAGTACTCAGGCTGCTGAGTGCTCAGTACTCAGGGTGCTGGGTGCTCAGTGCTCGGGGTGCTGGGTGCTCAGTACTCAGGGTGCTGGGTTCTCAGTGCTCAGGGTGCTGGGTGCTCAGTGCTCGGGGTACTGGGTGCTCAGTACTCAGGGTGCTGGGTGCTCAGTACTCAGGGTGCTGGGTGCTCAGTGCTCGGGGTGCTCGGTGCTCAGTACTCAAGGTGCTGGCTGCTCAGTGCTCGGGGTGCTCGGTGCTCAGTACTAAGGGTGCTCAGTGCTCAGTACTCAGGGTGCTCAGTGCTCAGTGCTCGGGGTGCTGGGTGCTCAGTGCTCGGTGTGCTGGGTGCTCAGTACTCAGGGTGCTGGGTGCTCACTACTCAGGGTGCTGGGTGCTCAGTGCTAGGGGTGCTCGGTGCTCAGTACGTTGGGTGCTCAGTACTCAGGGTGCTGGGTGCTCAGTGCTCAGGGTGCTGGGTGCTCAGTGCTAAGGGTGCTGGGTGCTCAGTGCTCAGGGTGCTGGGTGCTCAGTACTCAGGGTGCTGGGTGCTCAGTGCTCGGGGTGCTCGGTGCTCAGTACTCAGGGTGCTGGGTGCTCAGTACTCAGGGTGCTGGGTGCTCAGTGCTCAGGGTTATCGGTGCTCACTCCTCAGGGTGCTCAGTACTCAGTGTGCTGGGTGCTCAGTGCTCGGGGTGCTGCGTGCTCAGTGCTGAGGGTGCTGGGTGCTCTGTCATCGGGGTGCTGTTTGCTCAGTACTCAGGGTGCTCAGTGCTCGGGGAGCTCGGTGCTCAGTACTCAGGGTGCTGGGTGCTCAGTACTCAGTGCTCAGGGTCCTGGGTGCTCCGTGCTTGGGGTGCTGGGTGCTCAGCGCTCTGGGTGCTTAGCGCTCAGTACTCAGGGTGCTGGGTGCTCAGTACTCAGGGTGCTCAGTGCACGAGGTGCTGGGTGCTCAGTACTCAGGGTGCTGGGTGCTCAGTACTCAGGGTGCTGGGTGCTAATTCTCGGGGTGCTTTGTGCTCAGTGCTCAGCGTGCTGGGTGCTCAGTACTCTGGGTGCTCTGTTCTCAGTACTCAGGCGGCTGGGTGCTCATTCTCGGGGTGCTGGGTGCTCAGTGCTCGGGGTGCTGGTTGCTCAGTGCTCGGGGTGCTGGGTGCTCAGTACTCAGGGTGCTGGGTGCTCAGTACTCAGGGTGCTGGGTGCTCAGTTCTCGGGGTGCTCGGTGCTCAGTACTCAGGGTGCTAGGTGCTCAGTACTCGGGGTGCTGGGTGCTCAGTGCTCAGGGTGCTGGGTGCTCAGTGCTCGGGGTGCTGGGTGCTCAGTGCTCAGGATGCTGGCTGCTCAGTGCTCAGGGTGCTGGGTGCTCAGTACTCAGGGTGCTCGGTGCTCAGTACTCAGGGTGCTCAGCGCTCAGTACTCAGCGTGCTGGGTGCTCAGTGCTCAGGGTCCTTGGTGCTCAGTACTCAGGGTGCTCCGTGCTCAGTATTCAGCGTGCTTTGTGCTCAGTGCTCAGGGTGCTGGGTGCTCATTACTCAGGGTGCTGGGTGCTCAGTACTTGGGGTGCTCGGTGCTCAGTACTCTTGGTGCTGGGTGCTCAGTACTCAGGGTGCTGGGTGCTCAGTGCTCGGGGTGCTCGGTGCTCAGTGCTCAGGATGCTCGGTGCTCAGTACTCTTGGTGCTGGGTGCTCAGTACTCAGGGTGCTGGGTGCTCAGTCCTCGGGGTGCTCGGTGCTCAGTACTCAGGGTGCTTGGTGCTCAGTGCTCAGGGTGCTGGGTGCTCAGTACTCAGGGTGCTCAGTGCTCAGGGTGCTGGGTGCTCAGTGCTCGGGGTGCAGGGTGCTCAGTACTCCGGATGCTCGGTGCTCAGTACTCAGGGTGCTGGGTGCTCAGTACTCAGGGTGCTGGGTGCTCAGTACTCAGGGTGCTCGGTGCTCAGTACTCAGGGTTCTGGGTGCTCAGTGCTCAGTGTGCTGGGTGCTAAGTACTCAGGGTGCTGGGTGCTCAGTACTCAGGGTGCTGGGTGCTCAGTGCTCAGGGTCCTGGTTGCTCAGTACTCAGGGTGCTGGGTGCTCAGTGCTCAGGGTGCTGGGTGCTCAGTGCTCAGGGTGCTGAGTGCTCAGTGCTCAGGGTGCTGGGTGCTCAGTGCTTGGGGTGCTGGGTGCTCAGTGCTCAGGGTGCTGGGTTCTCAGTGCTCAGGGTGCTGGGTGCTCAGTACTCGGGGTGCTCGGTGCTCAGTACTCAGGGTGCTGGGTGCTCAGTACTCAGGGTGCTGGGTGCTCAGTACTCAGGGTGCTCGGTGCTAAGTACTCAGGGTGCTGGGTGCTCAGTACTCAGGGTGCTGGGTGCTCAGTGCTCAGGGTGCTGGGTGCTCAGTACTCAGGGTGCTGGGTGCTCAGTGCTCAGTGTGCTGGGTGCTCAGTACTCAGGGTGCTGGGTGCTCAGTGCTCAGGGTGCTCAGTACTCGGGGTGCTGGGCGCTCAGTGCTCGGGGTGCTGGGTGCTCAATACTCAGGGTGCTCAGTACTCAGGGTGCTGGGTGCTCAGTGCTCGGGGTGCTGGGTGCTCAGTGCTCAGGGTGATCGGTGCTCAGTACTCAGTATGCTGGGTGCTCAGTACTCAGGGTGCTGGGTGCTCAGTACTCAGGGTGCTGGGTGCTCAGTCCTCAGTGTGCTCAGTGCTCAGGGTGCTGGGTGCTCAGTGCTCGGGGTGCTCGGTGCTCAGTACTCAGGCTGCTGAGTGCTCAGTACTCAGGGTGCTGGGTGCTCAGTGCTCGGGGTGCTGGGTGCTCAGTACTAAGGGTGCTGGGTTCTCAGTGCTCAGGGTGCTGGGTGCTCAGTGCTCGGGGTACTGGGTGCTCAGTACTCAGGGTGCTCGGTGCTCAGTACTCAGGGTGCTGGGTGCTCAGTGCTTGGGGTGCTGGGTGCTCAGTGCTCAGGGTGCTGGGTGCTCAGGACTCAGGGTGCTGGGTGCTCAGTGCTCGGGGTGCTCGGTGCTCAGTACTCAAGGTGCTGGCTGCTCAGTGCTCGGGGTGCTCGGTGCTCAGTACTAAGCGTGCTCAGTGCTCAGTACTCAGGGTGCTCAGTGCTCAGTGCTCGGGGTGCTGGGTGCTCAGTGCTCGGTGTGCTGGGTGCTCAGTACTCAGGGTGCTGGGTGCTCACTACTCAGGGTGCTGGGTGCTCAGTGCTAGGGGTGCTCGGTGCTCAGTACGTTGGGTGCTCAGTACTCAGGGTGCTGGGTGCTCAGTGCTCAGGGTGCTGGGTGCTCAGTGCTAAGGGTGCTGGGTGCTCAGTGCTCAGGGTGCTGGGTGCTCAGTACTCAGGGTGCTGGGTGCTCAGTGCTCGGGGTGCTCGGTGCTCAGTACTCAGGGTGCTGGGTGCTCAGTACTCAGGGTGCTGGGTGCTCAGTGCTCAGGGTTATCGGTGCTCACTCCTCAGGGTGCTCAGTACTCAGGGTGCTGGGTGCTCAGTGCTCGGGGTGCTGCGTGCTCAGTGCTGAGGGTGCTGGGTGCTCTGTCATCGGGGTGCTGTTTGCTCAGTACTCAGGGTGCTCAGTGCTCGGGGAGCTCGGTGCTCAGTACTCAGGGTGCTGGGTGCTCAGTACTCAGTGCTCAGTGTCCTGGGTGCTCCGTGCTTAGGGTGCTGGGTGCTCAGCGCTCTGGGTGCTTAGCGCTCAGTACTCAGGGTGCTGGGTGCTCAGTACTCAGGGTGCTCAGTGCACGAGGTGCTGGGTGCTCAGTACTCAGGGTGCTGGGTGCTCAGTACTCAGGGTGCTGGGTGCTAATTCTCGGGGTGCTTTGTGCTCAGTGCTCAGCGTGCTGGGTGCTCAGTACTCTGGGTGCTCTGTTCTCAGTACTCAGGCTGCTGGGTGCTCATTCTCGGGGTGCTGGGTGCTCAGTGCTCGGGGTGCTGGTTGCTCAGTGCTCGGGGTGCTGGGTGCTCAGTACTCAGGGTGCTGGGTGCTCAGTACTCAGGGTGCTGGGTGCTCAGTTCTCGGGGTGCTCGGTGCTCAGTACTCAGGGTGCTGGGTGCTCAGTACTCGGGGTGCTGGGTGCTCAGTGCTCAGGGTGCTGGGTGCTCAGTGCTCGGGGTGCTGGGTGCTCAGTGCTCAGGGTGCTGGCTGCTCAGTGCTCAGGGTGCTGGGTGCTCAGTACTCAGGGTGCTCGGTGCTCAGTACTCAGGGTGCACAGCGCTCAGTACTCAGCGTGCTGGGTGCTCAGTGCTCAGGGTCCTTGGTGCTCAGTACTCAGGGTGCTCAGTGCTCAGTACTCAGCGTGCTTTGTGCTCAGTGCTCAGGGTGCTGGGTGCTCATTACTCAGGGTGCTGGGTGCTCAGTGCTCGGGGTGCTCGGTGCTCAGTACTCTTGGTGCTGGGTGCTCAGTACTCAGGGTGCTGGGTGCTCAGTGCTCAGGGTGCTCTGTGCTCAGTGCTCAGGATGCTTGGTGCTCAGTAGTCTTGGTCCTGGGTGCTCAGTACTCAGGGTGCTGGGTGCTCAGTGCTCGGGGTGCTCGGTGCTCAGTACTCAGGGTGCTGGGTGCTCAGTGCTCAGGGTGCTGGGTGCTCAGTACTCAGGGTGCTCAGTACTCAGTACTCAGGGTGCTGGGTGCTCAGTGCTTGGGGTGCTGGGTGCTCAGTGCTCAGGATGCTGGGTGCTCAGTGCTCGGGGTGCTGGGTGTTCAGTACTCGGGGTGCTCGGTGCTCAGTACTCAGGATGCTGGGTGCTCAGTACTCAGGGTGCTGGGTGCTCAGTACTCAGGGTGCTGGGTGCTCAGTGCTCAGGGTGCTGGGTGCTCAGTACTCAGGGTGCTGGGTGCTCAGTACTCAGGGTGCTGGGTGCTCAGTGCTCAGGGTGCTGGGTGCTCAGTGCTCGGAGTGCTCGGTGCTCAGTACTCAGGGTGCTGGGTGCTCAGTACTCAGGGTGCTGGGTGCTCAGTGCTCAGGGTGATCGGTGCTCAGTCCTCAGGGTGCTCAGTACTCAGGGTGCTGGGTGCTCAGTGCTCGTGGTGCTGGGTGCTCAGTGCTGAGGGTGCTGGGTGCTCTGTGATCGGGGTGCTGGGTGCTCAGTACTCAGGGTGCTCAGTGCTCGGGGAGCTCGGTGCTCAGTACTCAGGGTGCTGGGTGCTCAGTACTCAGTGCTCGGGGTCCTGGGTGCTCCGTGCTTGGGGTGCTGGGTGCTCAGCGCTCTGGGTGTTTAGTGCTCAGAACCCAGGGTGCTCAGTGCTCTGGGTGCTGGGTGCTCAGTACTCAGGGTGCTGGGTGCTCAGTACTCAGGGTGCTGGGTGCTCAGTGCTCAGGGTGCTGGGTGGTCAGTACTCGGGGTGCTCGGTGCTCAGTACTCAGGGTGCTGGGTGCTCAGTACTCAGGGTGCTGGGTGCTCAGTACTCAGGGTGCTCGGTGCTCAGTACTCAGGCTGCTGGGTGCTCAGTGCTCAGGGTGCTGGGTGCTAAGTACTCAGGGTGCTGGGAGCTCAGTACTCAGGGTGCTGGGTGCTCAGTGCTCAGGGTGCTGGGTGCTCAGTACTCAGGGTGCTGGGTGCTCAGTGCTCAGGGTGCTGGGTGCTCAGTACTCAGGGTGCTCAGTACTCAGTGTGCTGGGTGCTCAGTACTCAGGGTGCTCAGTACTCAGGGTGCTGGGTGCTCAGTGCTCGGGGTGCTGGGTGCACAGTACTCAGGGTGCTCAGTACTCAGGGTGCTGGGTGCTCAGTGCTCGGGTTGCTGGGTGCTCAGTGCTCAGGGTGATCGGTGCTCAGTACTCAGGATACTGGGTGCTCAGTACTCAGGGTGCTGGGTGCTCAGACCTCAGAGTGCTCAGTGCTCAGGGTGCTGGGTGCTCAGTGCTCAGGGTGCTCAGTACTCGGGGTGCTGGGTGCTCAGTGCTCGGGGTGCTGGGTGCTCAGTACTCAGGGTGCTCAGTACTCAGGGTGCTATCTGCTCAGTGCTCAGGGTGCTGGGTGCTCAGTGCTCAGGGGTGATCGTTGCTCAGTACTCAGGGTGCTGGGTGCTCAGTACTCGGGGTGCTGGGTGCTCAGTGCTCAGGGTGCTGGGTGCTCAGTGCTCGGGGTGCTGGGTGCTCAGTGCTCAGGATGCTGGCTGCTCAGTGCTCAGGGTGCTGGGTGCTCAGTACTCAGGGTGCTCGGTGCTCAGTACTCAGGGTGCTCAGCGCTCAGTACTCAGCGTGCTGGGTGCTCAGTGCTCAGGGTCCTTGGTGCTCAGTACTCAGGGTGCTCCGTGCTCAGTATTCAGCGTGCTTTGTGCTCAGTGCTCAGGGTGCTGGGTGCTCATTACTCAGGGTGCTGGGTGCTCAGTACTCGGGGTGCTCAGTGCTCAGTACTCTTGGTGCTGGGTGCTCAGTACTCAGGGTGCTGGGTGCTCAGTGCTCGGGGTGCTCGGTGCTCAGTGCTCAGGATGCTCGGTGCTCAGTACTCTTGGTGCTGGGTGCTCAGTACTCAGGGTGCTGGGTGCTCAGTCCTCGGGGTGCTCGGTGCTCAGTACTCAGGGTGCTGGGTGCTCAGTGCTCAGGGTGCTGGGTGCTCAGTACACAGGGTGCTCAGTGCTCAGGGTGCTGGGTGCTCAGTGCTCTTGGTGCAGGGTGCTCAGTACTCCGGATGCTCGGTGCTCAGTACTCAGGGTGCTGGGTGCTCAGTACTCAGGGTGCTGGGTGCTCAGTACTCAGGGTGCTCGGTGCTCAGTACTCAGGGTTCTGGGTGCTCAGGGCTCAGTGTGCTGGGAGCTAAGTACTCAGGGTGCTGGGTGCTCAGTACTCAGGGTGCTGGGTGCTCAGTGCTCAGGGTCCTGGTTGCTCAGTACTCAGGGTGCTGGGTGCTCAGTGCTCAGGGTGCTGGGTGCTCAGTGCTCAGGGTGCTGAGTGCTCAGTGCTCAGGGTGCTGGGTGCTCAGTGCTTGGGGTGCTGGGTGCTCAGTGCTCAGGGTGCTGGGTTCTCAGTGCTCAGGGTGCTGGGTGCTCAGTACTCGGGGTGCTCGGTGCTCAGTACTCAGGGTGCTGGGTGCTCAGTACTCAGGGTGCTGGGTGCTCAGTACTCAGGGTGCTCGGTGCTAAGTACTCAGGGTGCTGGGTGCTCAGTACTCAGGGTGCTGGGTGCTCAGTGCTCAGGGTGCTGGGTGCTCAGTACTCAGGGTGCTGGGTGCTCAGTGCTCAGTGTGCTGGGTGCTCAGTACTCAGGGTGCTGAGTGCTCAGTGCTCAGGGTGCTCAGTACTCGGGGTGCTGGGCGCTCAGTGCTCGGGGTGCTGGGTGCTCAATACTCAGGGTGCTCAGTACTCAGGGTGCTGGGTGCTCAGTGCTCGGGGTGCTGGGTGCTCAGTGCTCAGGGTGATCGGTGCTCAGTACTCAGTATGCTGGGTGCTCAGTACTCAGGGTGCTGGGTGCTCAGTACTCAGGGTGCTGGGTGCTCAGTCCTCAGTGTGCTCAGTGCTCAGGGTGCTGGGTGCTCAGTGCTCGGGGTGCTCGGTGCTCAGTACGTTGGGTGCTCAGTACTCAGGGTGCTGGGTGCTCAGTGCTCAGGGTGCTGGGTGCTCAGTGCTAAGGGTGCTGGGTGCTCAGTGCTCAGGGTGCTGGGTGCTCAGTACTCAGGGTGCTGGGTGCTCAGTGCTCGGGGTGCTCGGTGCTCAGTACTCAGGGTGCTGGGTGCTCAGTACTCAGGGTGCTGGGTGCTCAGTGCTCAGGGTTATCGGTGCTCACTCCTCAGGGTGCTCAGTACTCAGGGTGCTGGGTGCTCAGTGCTCGGGATGCTGCGTGCACAGTGCTGAGGGTGCTGGGTGCTCT
This sequence comes from Microtus oregoni, assembly GCF_018167655.1. Classification (NCBI taxonomy): domain Eukaryota; kingdom Metazoa; phylum Chordata; class Mammalia; order Rodentia; family Cricetidae; genus Microtus; species Microtus oregoni. The sequence goes on from NW_024544762.1 coordinate 83,552, forward strand.
GTCATCGGGGTGCTGTTTGCTCAGTACTCAGGGTGCTCAGTGCTCGGGGAGCTCGGTGCTCAGTACTCAGGGTGCTGGGTGCTCAGTACTCAGTGCTCAGGGTCCTGGGTGCTCCGTGCTTGGGGTGCTGGGTGCTCAGCGCTCTGGGTGCTTAGCGCTCAGTACTCAGGGTGCTGGGTGCTCAGTACTCAGGGTGCTCAGTGCACGAGGTGCTGGGTGCTCAGTACTCAGGGTGCTGGGTGCTCAGTACTCAGGGTGCTGGGTGCTAATTCTCGGGGTGCTTTGTGCTCAGTGCTCAGCGTGCTGGGTGCTCAGTACTCTGGGTGCTCTGTTCTCAGTACTCAGGCTGCTGGGTGCTCATTCGCGGGGTGCTGGGTGCTCAGTGCTCAGGGATCTGGGTGCTCAGTGCTCGGAGTGCTCGGTGCTCAGTACTCAGGGTGCTGGGT
>NW_024544763.1:0-59087 GCF_018167655.1 Microtus oregoni
GCACCCTGAGTACTGAGCACCCAGCACCCCGAGCACTGAGCACAAAGCACGCTGAGTACTGAGCACTGAGCACCCTGAGTACTGAGCACCGAGGACCCTGAGCACTGAGCACCCAGCACGCTGAGTACTGAGCACTGAGCACCCGGAGTACTGAGCACCGAGCACGCTGAGTACTGAGCATCCAGCACCCTGAGCACTGAGCAGCCAGCACCCTCAGCACTGAGCACCCAGCACCCTGAGTACTGAGCACTGTGCACCCAGCACCAAGAGCACTGAGCACCCAGCACCCTGAGTACTGAGCACTGAGCACCCAGTAATCCGAGCACTGAGCAGCCAGCACTCTGAGCACTGAGCACCCAGCACCCGAGTACTGATCACCCAGCACCCTGAGCACTGAGCACCCAGCACCCTGAGCACTGAGCACCCAGCACCCTGAGCACTGAGCACCCAGCACCCTGAGTAGCGAGCACCCCAACGTACTGAGCACGGAGCACCCCGAGCACTGAGCACCCAGCACCCTGAGTACTGAGCACCGAGCACCCCGAGCACTGAGCATCCAGCACCCTGAGTACTGAGCTCCGAGCACCCCCGAGCACTGAGCACCCAGCGCCCCGAGCACTGAGTACCCAGAACCCTGAGCACTGAGCACCCAGCACCCTGAGCACTGAGCACCCAGAACCCTGAGTACTGAGCACCCAGCACCCCGAGTACTAAGCACCAAGCACCCTGAGCACTGAGCACCCAGCACCCTGAGCTCTGAGCAACCAGCACCCTGAGTACTGAGCACCCCAGCACCCCGAGCACTGAGCACCCAGCACCCTGAGTACTGAGCACCCCAGCACCCTGAGCACTGAGCACCGAGCACGCTGAGCACTGAGCACCCAGCACCCTGAGTACTGAACACCCAGCACCCTGAGCACTGAGCACCGAGCACCCTGAGCACTGAGCACCCAGCACCCTGAGCACTGAGCACCCTGAGTACTGAGCACTGAGCACCCTGAGTACTGAGCATTGAGCACCCTGAGTACTGAGCACCCCGCACCCTGAGTACTGAGCACCCAGCACCCTGAGCACTGAGTACCCAGCACCCTGAGCACTGAGCACCCAGCACCCTGAGCACTGAGCACCCAGCACCCTGAGCACTGAGCACCCAGCACCCTGAGTACTGAGCACTGTGCACCCAGCACCCCGAGCACTGAGCACCCAGCACCCTGAGTACTGAGCACTGAGCACCCAGCACCCCGAGCACTGAGCACCCAGCACCCGAGTACTGATCACCCAGCACCCTGAGTACTGAGCACCCAGCACCCTGAGTACTGAGCACCCAGCACCCCGAGTACTGAGCACCCAGCACCCTGAGCACTGAGCACCCAGCACCCCGAGCACTGAGCACCCAGCACCCCGAGCACTGCGCACCCAGCACCCTGAGTACTGAGCACCCCAGCACCCTGAGCACTGAGCACCCAGCACCCTGAGCAATGAGCACATAGCACCCTGAGCACTGAGCACCCAGCACCCTGAGCACTGAGCACCCCAGCACCCTGAGTACTGACCACTGAGCACCCAGCACCCCGAGCACTGAGCCCCCAGCACCCTGAGTACTGAGCACTGAGCACCCAGCACCCCGAGCACTGAGCACCCAGCACCCTGAGCACTGAGAACCCAGCACCCGAGTACTGAGCACCCAGCACCCTGAGTACTGAGCACCCAGCTCCCTGAGTACTGAGCACCCAGCACCCCGAGTACTGAGCACCCAGCACCCTGAGCACTGAGCACTGTGCACCCAGCACCCCGAGCACTGAGCACTGTGCACCCAGCACCCCGAGCACTGAGCACCCAGCACCCTGAGTACTGAGCACTGAGCACCCAGCACCCGAGCACTGAGCACCCAGCACCCGAGTACTGATCACCCAGCACCCTGAGTACTGAGCACCGAGCACCCTGAGTACTGAGCACCCAGCACCCCGAGTACTGAGCACCCAGCACCCTGAGCACTGAGCACCCAGCACCCTGAGCACTGATCACCCAGCACCCCGAGCACTGCGCACCCAGCACCCTGAGTACTGAGCACCCAGCACCCTGAGCACTGAGCACCCAGCACCCTGAGCAATGAGCACCCAGCACCCTGAGCACTGAGCATCCAGCACCCTGAGCACTGAGCACCCAGCACCCTGAGTACTGACCAGTGAGCACCCAGCACCCCGAGCACTGAGCCCCCAGCACCCTGAGTACTGAGCACTGAGCACCCAGCACCCCGAGCACTGAGCACCCAGCACCATGAGCACTGAGAACCCAGCACCCGAGTACTGAGCACCCAGCACCCTGAGTACTGAGCACCCAGCTCCCTGAGTACTGAGCACCCAGCACCCCGACTAATGAGCACCCAGCACCCTGAGTACTGAGCACCCAGCACCCTGAGCACTGAGCACCCAGCACCCTGAGCACTGAGCACCCAGCACCCTGAGTACTGAGCACCCAGCACCCTGAGTAGTAAGCACAGAGCACCTCTGTGCACTGAGCACCCAGCACCCTGAGCACTGAGCACCCAGCACCCTGAGTACTGAGCACCCAGCACCCTGAGCACTGAGCACCCAGCACCCTGAGTACTGAGCACCCAGCACCCTGAGCACTGAGCACTGAACACCCTGAGCACTGAGCACCCAGCACCCTGAGGACTGAGCACCCAGCACCCCGAGCACTGAGCACCCAGCACCCTGAGCACTGAGCACTCTGAGTACTGAGCACTGAGCACCCTGAGTACTGAGCACTGAGCACCCTGAGTACTGAGCACCCAGGACCCTGAGTACTGAGCACCCAGCACCCCCGAGCACTGAGTACCCAGCACCCTGAGCACTGAGCACCCAGCACCCTGAGCACTGAGCACCCAGCAACCTGAGCACTGAGCACCCAGCACCATGAGCACTGAGCACCCAGCACCCTGAGTACTGAGCACTGTGCACCCAGCACCAAGAGCACTGAGCACCCAGCACCCTGAGTACTGAGCACTGAGCACCCAGCACCCCGAGCACTGAGCACCCCGCACTCTGAGCACTGAGCACCCAGCACCCGAGTACTGATCACCCAGCACCCTGAGTACTGAGCACCCAGCACCACGAGTACTGAGCATGCAGCACCCTGAGCACTGAGCACCCAGCACCCTGAGCACTGAGCACCCAGCACCCCGAGCACTGCCCACCCGGCACCCTGAGTACTGAGCACCCAGCACCCTGAGCACTGAGCACCCAGCACCCTGAGCACTGAGCACCCAGCACCCTGAGTAGTGAGCACCCAACGTACTGAGCACCGAGCACCCCGAGCACTGAGCACCCAGCACCCTGAGTACTGAGCACCGAGCACCCCGAGCACTGAGCACCCAGCACACTGAGTACTGAGCTCCAAGCACCCCGAGCACTGAGCATCCAGCGCCCCGAGCACTGAGCACCCAGAACCCTGAGCACTGAGCACCCAGCACCCTGAGCACTGAGCACCCAGCACCCCGAGCACTGAGCACCTAGCACACTGAGTACTGAGCACCCAGCACCCTGAGTACTGAGCACCCAGCACCCTGAGCACTGAGCACCCAGCACCCTGAGTACTGAGCACCCAACACCCCAAGCACTGAGGACCCTGAGTACTGAGCACCCAGCACCCCAAGCACTGAGCACCCTGAGTACTGAGCACCCAACACCCTGAGTACTGAGCACCCAGCACCCCAAGCACTGAGCACCCTGAGTACTGAGCACCCAGTACCCTCAGCACTGAACACACAGCACCCTGAGTACTGAGCACCCCGAGCACTGAGCACCCAGCATACTGAGTACTGAGCACACAGCACCCTGAGTACTGAGCATCCAGCACCCCGAGCACTGAGCACCCAGCACCCTGAGTACTGAGCATCCAGCACCCCGAGCACTGAGCACCCAGCACCCTGAGTATGAGCACTGAGCACCCAGCACCCTGAGCACTGAGCACCCCGCACACTGTGTACTGAGCACTGAGTACCCAGCACCCCGAGCACTGAGCACCCAGCACCCTGAGCACTGAGCACCCTGAGTACTGAGCACCCAGCACCCTGAGCAATGAGTACCCAGCACCCCGAGCACTGAGCACCCAGCACCCAGAGCACTGAGCACTGAGCACCCTGAGTACTGGGCACCCAGCACCCCGAGCACTGAGCACCGAGCACCCTGAGCACTGAGCATCCAGCACCATGAGTACTAAGCACCCAGCACCCTGAGTACTAAGCACCCAGCACCCTGAGTACTGAGCACCGAGCACCCTGAGTACTGAGCACCGAGCACCCCGAGTACTGAGCACCCAGGACCCCGAGCACTGAGTACCCAGCACCCTGAGCACTGAGCACGGAGCACCCCGAGCACTGAGCAACCAGCACCCTGAGCACTGAGCACCCAGCATCCCGAGCACTGAGCACCCAGCACCCCGAGCACCGAGCACCCCGAGCACCGAGCAACCTGAGTACTAAGCACCGAGCACCCTGAGCACTGAGCACCCAGCACCCTGAGCACTGAGCACCCAGCACCCTGAGTAATGAGCAGACAGCACCCTGAGCACTGAGCACCCAGCACCCTGAGTAGCGAGCACCCAACGTACTGAGCACCGAGCACCCCGAGCACTGAGCACCCAGCACCCTGAGTACTGAGCACCGAGCACCCCGAGCACTGAGCACCCAGTACACTGAGTACTGAGCTCCGAGCACACCGAGCACTGAGCACCCAGCGCCCCGAGCACTGAGCACCCAGAACACTGAGCACTGAGCACCGAGCACCCTGAGCACTGAGCACCCAGCACCCTGAGTACTGAGCACCCAGCACCCTGAGCACTGAGCACCGAGCACCCTGAGCACTGAGCACCCAGAACCCTGAGCACTGAGCACCCTGAGTACTGAGCACTGAGCACCCTGAGTAGTGAGCACTGAGCACCCTGAGTACTGAGCACAAAGCACAATGAGTACTGAGCACCCAGCTTCCCGAGCACTGAGTACCCAGCACCCTGAGCACTGAGCACCCAGCATTCTGAGCACTGAGCACCCAGCACCCTGAGCACTGAGCACCCAGCACCCTGAGCACTGAGCACCCAGCACCCTGAGTACTGAGCACTGTGCACCCAGCACCCCGAGCACTGAGCACCCAGCACCCTGAGTACTGAGCACTGAGCACCCAGCACCCCGAGCACTGAGCACCCAGCACCCGAGTACTGATCACCCAGCACCCTGAGAACTGAGCACCCAGCACCCTGAGTACTGAGCACCCAGCACCCCGAGTACTGAGCACCCAGCACCCTGAGCACTGAGCACCCAGCACCCTGAGCACTGAGCACCCAGCACCCCGAGCACTGCGCACCCAGCACCCTGAGTACTGAGCACCCAGCACCCTGAGCACTGAGCACCCAGCACCCTGAGCACTGAGCACCCAGCACCCTGAGCACTGAGCACCCAGCACCCTGAGCACTGAGCACCCAGCACCCTGAGTACTGAGCACTGAGCACCCAGCACCCCGAGCACTGAGCCCCCAGCACCCTGAGTACTGAACACTGAGCACCCAGCACCCCGAGCACTGAGCACCCAGCACCCTGAGCACTGAGCACCCAGCAGCCGAGTACTGAGCACCCAGCACCCTGAGCACTGAGCACCCAGCACCCTGAGTACTGAGCACCCAGCACGCTGAGTACTGAGCACCCAGCACCCCGAGCACTGAGCACCCAGCACCCTGAGTACTGAGCACTGAGCACCCAGCACCCCGAGCACTGAGCACCCAGCACCCTGTGTACTGAGCACTGAGCACCCTGAGAACTAAGCACCCAGCACCCTGAGGACTGAGCACCCAGGACCCTGAGCACTGAGCACTGAGCACCCCGATCACTAAGCACCCAGCACCCTGAGCATTCAGCACCCAGCTCCCCGAGCACTGAGCACCCAGCACCCTGAGCACTGATCACCCGGCACCCTGAGCACGGAGCACCCCGAGGACTTTGCCCCCAGCACCCTGAGCCCTGAGCACCGAGAACCTTGAGTACTGAGCACCGAGCTCCTCGAGCACTAAGCACCCAGCACCCTGAATACTGAGCACCCAGCACCCTGAGCACTGAGCACCCAGCACCCTGAGCACTGAGCACCCAGCACCCTGAGTACTGAGCACCCAGCACCCTGAGCACTGAGCACCCAGCACCCTGAGCACTGAGCACCCAGCACCCTGAGTACTGAGCACCCAGCACCCTGAGTACTGAGCACCCAGCACCCCGAGCACTGAGCACCCAGCACCCTCAGAATGAGCACCCAGCACCCTGAGTACTGAGAACCGAGCACCCTGAGTACTGAGCACCCAGCACCCCGAGCACTGAGCACCCAGCACCCTCAGAATGAGCACCCAGCACCCTGAGTACTGAGAACCGAGCACCCTGAGTACTGAGCACCCAGCACCCTGAGCACTGAGCACCCAGCACCCTGAGTACTGAGCACCCAGCACCCTGAGTACTGAGCACCCAGCACCCCGAGCACTGAGCACCCAGCACCCTCAGAATGAGCACCCAGCACCCTGAGTACTGAGAACCGAGCACCCTGAGTACTGAGCCCCCAGCACCCTGAGTACTGAGCCCCCAGCACCCTGATTACTGAGCACCCAGCACCCCAAGCACTGAGCACCCAGCACCCCGAGAATGATCACCCAGCACCCTGAGTACTGAGCACCCAGCACCCTGAGTACTGAGCACTAAGCACCCAGAGCACTGAGCACCCAGCACCCCGAGCACGGAGCACCCAGGACACCGAGCACTGAGTACTGAGCACCCAGCACCCTGAGTACTGAGCACCGAGCTCCCCGAGCACTGAGCACACTGAGTACTGAGCACCCAGCACCCCGATCACTGAGCACCCAGCACCCTGAGCACTGAACACCCAGCACCCTGAGCACTGAGCACCCAGCACCCTGAGTACTGAGCACCCAGCACGCTGAGTACTGAGCACCCAGCACCCCGAGCACTGAGCACCCAGCACCCTGAGTACTGAGCACTGAGCACCCAGCACCCCGAGCACTGAGAACCCAGCACCCTGTGTACTGAGCACTGAGCACCCTGAGTACTAAGCACCCAGCACCCTGAGTACTGAGCACCCAGGACCCTGAGCACTGAGCACCGAGCACCCCGAGCACTGAGCACCCAGCACCCTGAGCACTCAGCACCCAGCTCCCCGAGCACTGAGCACCCAGCACCCTGAGGACTGAGCACCCAGCACCCTGAGCACGGAGCAACCTGAGGACTGAGCACCCAGCACCCTGAGCACTGAGCACCCAGCACCTTGAGTACTGAGCACCGAGCACCACGAGCACTAAGCACCCAGCACCCTGAGTACTGACCACACAGCACCCTGAGCACTGAGCACCCAGCACACTGAGCACTGAGCACCCAGCTCCCTGAGTACTGAACACCCAGCACCCTGAGCACTGAGCACTGAGCACCCTGAGCACTGAGTACTGAGCACTGAGCACTCTGAGCACTGAGCACCCAGCACCCCGAGTACTGAGCACCCAGCACCCCGAGCACTGAGCACCCAGCGCCCCGAGCACTGGGCACCCAACACCCCGAGCACTGAGCACTGAGCACCCTGAGCACTGAGCAGCCAGCACACCGAGTACTGAGCACTGAGCACCCCGAGTACTGAGCAGTGAGCACCCTGAGTACTGAGCACCCAGCACCCTGAGCACTGAGCACCCAGCACCCTGAGCACTCAGCACCCAGCACCCTGAGTACTGAGCACCCAGCACCCTGAGCCCTGAGCACCCTGAGGACTGAGCACCCAGCACCCTGAGCACTGAGCAATGATCACCCTGAGCACTGAGCACCCAGCACCCCGAGCACTGAGCACCCAGCACCCTGAGTACTGAGCACCCAGCACCCTGAGCACGGAGCACCCCGAGGACTGAGCACCCAGCACCCTGAGTACTGAGCACCCAGCACCCTGAGTACTGAGCACCGAGCACCCCGAGCACTGAGCACCGGGCACCCCGAGCACTGAGCACCCACCACCCTGAGTACTGAGCACACAGCACCCTGAGTACTGAGCACTGAGCACTGAGCACCCTGAGCACTGAGCACCCAGCACCCTGAGCACTGAGCACCCAGCATCCTGAGCACTGAGTACTGAGCACCCAGCACCCTGAGCACTGAGCACCCAGCACCCTGAGCACTGAGCACCCAGCACCCTGAGTACTGAGGACCCAGCACCCCAAACACTGAGCACCGAGCACCCTGAGAACTGAGCACCAAGCACCCTGAGTACTGAGCACCCAGCACCATCAGTACTGAGGACCGAGCACCCAGAGTACTGAGCAACCTGAGTACTGAGCACCCAGCACGACGAGAATGAGCACCCAGCACCCTGAGTACTGAGCACCGAGCACCCTGAGCACTGAGCACCCAGCACCCTGAGTACTGAGCACCCAGCACCCTGAGTACTGAGCCCCCAGCACCCTGAGTACTGAGCACTGAGCACCCAGCACCCTGAGCACTGAGCACCCCGCACACTGTGTACTGAGCACTGAGTACCCAGCACCCCGAGCTCTGAGCACCCAGCACCCTGAGCACTGAGCACCCTGAGTACTGAGCACCCAGCACCCTGAGCAATGAGTACCCAGCACCCCGAGCACTGAGCACCCAGCACCCAGAGCACTGAGCACTGAGCACCCTGAGTACTGAGCACCCAGCACCCCGAGCACTGAGCACCGAGCACCCTGAGCACTGAGCATCCAGCACCATGAGTACTAAGCACCCAGCACCCTGAGTACTAAGCACCCAGCACCCTGAGTACTGAGCACCGAGCACCCTGAGTACTGAGCACCGAGCACCCCGAGTACTGAGCACCCAGGAACCCGAGCACTGAGTACCCAGCACCCTGAGCACTGAGCACGGAGCACCCCGAGCACTGAGCAACCAGCACCCTGAGCACTGAGCACCCAGCATCCCGAGCACTGAGCACCCAGCACCCCGAGCACCGAGCACCCCGAGCACCGAGCAACCTGAGTACTAAGCACCGAGCACCCTGAGCACTGAGCACCCAGCACCCTGAGCACTGAGCACCCAGCACCCTGAGTAATGAGCAGACAGCACCCTGAGCACTGAGCACCCAGCACCCTGAGTAGCGAGCACCCAACGTACTGAGCACCGAGCACCCCGAGCACTGAGCACCCAGCACCCTGAGTACTGAGCACCGAGCACCCCGAGCACTGAGCACCCAGTACACTGAGTACTGAGCTCCGAGCACACCGAGCACTGAGCACCCAGCGCCCCGAGCACTGAGCACCCAGAACACTGAGCACTGAGCACCGAGCACCCTGAGCACTGAGCACCCAGCACCCTGAGTACTGAGCACCCAGCACCCTGAGCACTGAGCACCGAGCACCCTGAGCACTGAGCACCCAGAACCCTGAGTACTGAGCACCCTGAGTACTGAGCACTGAGCACCCTGAGTACTGAGCACTGAGCACCCTGAGTACTGAGCACAAAGCACAATGAGTACTGAGCACCCAGCTTCCCGAGCACTGAGTACCCAGCACCCTGAGCACTGAGCACCCTGCATTCTGAGCACTGAGCACCCAGCACCCTGAGCACTGAGCACCCAGCACCCTGAGCACTGAGCACCCAGCACCCTGAGTACTGAGCACTGTGCACCCAGCACCCCGAGCACTGAGCACCCAGCACCCTGAGTACTGAGCACTGAGCACCCAGCACCCCGAGCACTGAGCACCCAGCACCCGAGTACTGATCACCCAGCACCCTGAGAACTGAGCACCCAGCACCCTGAGTACTGAGCACCCAGCACCCCGAGTACTGAGCACCCAGCACCCTGAGCACTGAGCACCCAGCACCCTGAGCACTGAGCACCCAGCACCCCGAGCACTGCGCACCCAGCACCCTGAGTACTGAGCACCCAGCACCCTGAGCACTGAGCACCCAGCACCCTGAGCACTGAGCACCCAGCACCCTGAGCACTGAGCACCCAGCACCCTGAGCACTGAGCACCCAGCACCCTGAGTACTGAGCACTGAGCACCCAGCACCCCGAGCACTGAGCCCCCAGCACCCTGAGTACTGAGCACTGAGCACCCAGCACCCCGAGCACTGAGCACCCAGCACCCTGAGCACTGAGCACCCAGCAGCCGAGTACTGAGCACCCAGCACCCTGAGTACTGAGCACCGAGCTCACTGAGTACTGAGCAAACAGCACCCCGAGTATTGCGCACCCAGCACCCTGAGTACTGAGCACCCAGCACCCTGAGCACTGAGCACCCAGCACCCTGAGCACTGAGCACCCAGCACCCTGAGTACTAAGCACCGAGCACCCTGAGCACTGAGCACCCAGCACCCTGAGCACTGAGCACCCAGCACCCTGAGTACTGAGCACCCAGCACCCCGAGCACTGAGCACCCAGCACCCTGAGTACTGAGCACCCAGCACCCTGAGCACTGAGCACCGAGCACCCTGAGCACTGAGCACCCAGCACCCTGAGGACTGAGCACCCAGCACCCCGAGCACTGAGCACCCAGCACCCTGAGCACTGAGCACCCTGAGTACTGAGCACTGAGCACCCTGAGTACTGAGCACTGAGCACCCTGAGTACTGAGCACCCAGCACCCTGAGTACTGAGCACCCAGCACCCCGAGCACTGAGTACCCAGCACCCTGAGTACTGAGCACCCAGCACCCTGAGCACTGAGCACCCAGGACCCTGAGCACTGAGCACCCAGCACCCTGAGCACTGAGCACCCAGCACCCTGAGTACTGAGCACTGTGCACCCAGCACCAAGAGCACTGAGCACCCAGCACCCTGAGTACTGAGCACTGAGCACCCAGCACCCCGAGCACTGAGCACCCAGCACTCTGAGCACTGAGCACCCAGCACCCGAGTACTGATCAACCAGCACCCTGAGTACTGAGCACCCAGTACCCTGAGTACTGAGCACCCAGCACACCGAGTACTGAGCACCCAGCACCCTGAGCACTGAGCACCCAGCACCCTGAGCACTGAGCACCCAGCACCCCGAGAACTTCGCACCCAGGACCCTGAGTACTGAGCACCCAGCACCCTGATCACTGAGCACCCAGCACCCTGAGCACTGAGCACCCAGCACCCTGAGCACTGAGCACCCAGCACCCTGAGTAGTGAGCACTCAACGAACTGAGCACCGAGCACCCCGAGCACTGAGCACCCAGCACCCTGAGTATTGAGCACCGAGCACCCCGAGCACTGAGCACCCAGCACACTGAGTACTGAGCTCCTAGCACCCCGAGCACTGAGCACCCAGCGCCCCGAGCACTGAGCACCCAGAACCCTGAGCACTGAGCACCCAGCACCCTGAGCTCTGAGCACCCAGCACCCCGAGCACTGAGCACCCAGCACCCCGAGCACTTCGCACAAAGGACCCTGAGTACTGAGCACCCAGCACCCTGAGCACTGAGCACCCAGCACCCTGAGCACTGAGCACCCAGCACCCTGAGCACTGAGCACCCAGCACCCTGAGTAGTGAACACTCAACGTACTGAGCACCGAGCACCCCGAGCACTGAGCACCCAGCACCCTGAGTACTGAGCACCGAGCACCCCGAGCACTGAGCACCCAGCACACTGAGTACTGAGCTCCGAGCACCCCGAGCACTAAGCACCCAGCGCCCCGAGCACTGAGCACCCAGAACCCTGAGCACTGAGCACCCAGCACCCTGAGCACTGAGCACCGAGCACCCTGAGCACTGAGCACCCAGCACCCTGAGTACTGAGCACCCAGCACCCTGAGCACTGAGCACCGAGCACCCTGAGCACTGAGCACCCAACACCCTGAGTACTGAGCACCCAGCACCCTGAGCACTGAGCACCGAGCACCCTGAGCACTGAGCACCCAGCACCCTGAGCACTGAGCACACTGAGTACTGAGCACTGAGCACCCTGAGTACTGAGCACTGAGCACCCTGAGTACTGAGCACCCAGCACCCTGAGTACTGAGCACCCAGCACCCCGAGCACTGAGTACCCAGCACCCTGAGCACTGAGCACCCAGCACCCTGAGCACTGATCACCCAGCACCCTGAGCACTGAGCACCCAGCACCCTGAGTACTGAGCACTGTGCACCCAGCACCCCGAGCACTGAGCACCCAGAACCCTGAGTACTGAGCACTGAGCACCCAGCACCCCGAGCACTGAGCACCCAGCACCCGAGTACTGATCACCCAGCACCCTGAGTACTGAGCACCCAGCACCCTGAGTACTGAGCACCCAGCACCCCGAAGACTGAGCACCCAGCACCCTGAGCACTGAGCACCAAGCACCCTGAGCACTGAGCACCCAGCACCCCGAGCACTGCGCACCCAGCACCCTGAGTACTGAGCACCCAGCACCCTGAGCACTGAGCACCCAGCACCCTGAGCACAGAGCACCCAGCACCCTGAGCACTGAGCACCCAGCACCCTGAGCACTGAGCACCCAGCACCCTGAGTACTGAGCACTGATCACCCAGCACCCCGAGAACTGAGCCCCCAGCACCCTGAGTACTGAGCACTGAGCACCCAGCACCCCGAGCACTGAGCACCCAGCACCCTGAGCACTGAGCACCCAGCACCCGAGTACTGAGCACCCAGCACCCTGAGTACTGAGCACCCAGCTCCCTGAGTACTGAGCACCCAGCACCCCGAGTACTGCGCACCCAGCTCCCTGAGTACTGAGCACCCAGCACCCTGAGCACTGAGCACCCAGCACCCTGAGCACTGAGCACCAAGCACCATGAGTACTAAGCACCGAGCACCCTGAGCACTGAGCACCCAGCACCCTGAGCACTGAGCACCCAGCACCCTGAGTACTGAGCACCCAGCACCCCGAGCACTGAGCACCCAGCACCCTGAGTACTGAGCACCCAGCACCCTGAGCACTGAGCACCGAGCACCCTGAACACTGAGCACTCAGCACCCTGAGGACTGAGCACCCAGCACCCCGAGCACTGAGCACCCAGCACCCTGAGCACTGAGCACCCTGATTACTGAGCACTGAGCACCCTGAGTACTGAGCACTGAGCACCCTGAGTACTGAGCACCCAGCACCCTGAGTACTGAGCACCCAGCACCCCGAGCACTGAGTACCCAGCAACCTGAGTACTGAGCACCCAGCACCCTGAGCACTGAGCACCCAGCACCCTGAGCACTGAGTATCCAGCACCCTGAGCACTGAGCACCCAGCACCCTGAGTACTGAGCACTGTGCACCCAGCACCAAGAGCACTGAGCACCCAGCACCCTGAGTACTGAGCACTGAGCACCCAGCACCCCGAGCACTGAGCACCCAGCACTCTGAGCACTGAGCACCCAGCACCCGAGTACTGATCACCCAGCACCCTGAGTACTGAGCACCCAGTACCCTGAGTACTGAGCACCCAGCACACCGAGTACTGAGCACCCAGCACCCTGAGCACTGAGCACCCAGCACCCTGAGCACTGAGCACCCAGCACCCCGAGCACTTCGCACCCAGGACCCTGAGTACTGAGCACCCAGCACCCTGAGCACTGAGCACACAGCACCCTGAGCACTGAGCACCCAGCACCCGGAGCACTGAGCACCCAGCACCCTGAGTAGTGAGCACTCAACGTACTGAGCACCGAGCACCCCGAGCACTGAGCACCCAGCACCCTGAGTACTGAGCACCGAGCACCCCGAGCACTGAGCACCCAGCACACTGAGTACTGAGCACACTGCACCCTGAGTACTGAGCACCCAGCACCCTGAGTACTGAGCACCCAGCACCCTGAGCACTGAGCACAAAGCACGCTGAGTACTGAGCACTGAGCACCCTGAGTACTGAGCACCGAGGACCCTGAGCACTGAGCACCCAGCACGCTGAGTACTGAGCACTGAGCACCCTGAGTACTGAGCACTGAGCACGCTGAGTACTGAGCATCCAGCACCCTGAGCACTGAGCAGCCAGCACCCTCAGCACTGAGCACCCAGCATCCTGAGCGCTGAGCACCCAGCACCCTGAGCACTGAGCACCCAGCACCCCGAGTACTCAGCACCCAGCACCCCGATTACTGAGCACCGAGCACCCCGAGCACTGAGCACCCAGCACCCTGAGTACTGAGCACCCAGCACCCTGAGTACTTAGCCCCCAGCACCCTGAGTACTGAGCACCCAGCACCCCGAGCACTGAGCGCCCAGCACCCTCAGAATGAGCACACAGCACCCTGAGTACTGAGAACCGAGCACCCTGAGTACTGAGCACCCAGCACCCTGAGTACTGAGCCCCCAGCACCCTGAGTACTGAGCACCCAGCACCCCGAGCACTGAGCACCCAGCACCCCGAGAATGAGCACCCAGCACCCTGAGTACTGAGCAACCAGCACCCTGAGTACTGAGCACCCAGCACCCTGAGTACTGAGCACTAAGCACCCAGAACACTGAGCACACAGCACCCCGAGCACGGAGCACCCAGGACCCCGAGCACTGAGTACTGAGCACCCAGCACCCTGAGTACTGAGCACCGAGCTCCCCGAGCACTGAGCACCCTGAGTACTGAGCACCCAGCACCCCGATCACTGAGCACCCAGCACTCTGAGCACTGAGCACCCAGCACCCTGAGCACTGAGCACCCAGCACCCTGAGTACTGAGCACCCAGCACGCTGAGTACTGAGCACCCAGAACCCCGAGCACTGAGCACCCAGCACCCTGAGTACTGAGCACTGAGCACCCAGCACCCCGAGCACTGAGCACCCAGCACCCTGTGTACTGAGCACTGAGCACCCTGAGTACTAAGCACCCAGCAGCCTGAGTACTGAGCACCCAGGACCCTGAGCACTGAGCACCGAGCACCCCGAGCACTGAGCACCCAGCACCCTGAGCACTCAGCACCCAGCTCCCCGAGCACTGAGCACCCAGCACCCTGAGCACTGAGCACCCAGCACCCTGAGCACTGAGCACTCAGAACCTTGAGTACTGAGCACCGAGCACCTCGAGCACTAACCACCCAGCACCCTGAGTACTGGGCACCCAGCACCCTGAGCACTGAGCACGGAGCACCCTGAGCACTGAGCACCCAGCACCCCGAGCACTGAGCACCCATCACCCTGAGTACTGAGCACCCAACACCCAGAGTACTGAGCACCCAGCACCCTGAGCACTGAGCACCCAGCACCCTGAGTACTGAGCACCCAGCACCCTGAGTACTGAACACCCAGCACCCTGAGCACTGAGCACTGAGCACCCTGAGCACTGAGTACTGAGCACTGAGCACCCTGAGCACTGAGCACCCAGCACCCCGAGTACTGAGCACCCAGCACCCGGAGCACTGAGCACCCAGCGCCCCGAGCACTGAGCACCCAGCACCCCGAGCACTGAGCACTGAGCACCCTGAGCACTGAGCACCCAGCACCCTGAGTACTGAGAACTGAGCACCCTGAGTACTGAGCACCAAGCACCCCGAGTACTGAGCACTGAGCACCCTGAGTACTGAGCACCCAGCACCCTGAGCACTGAGCACCCAGCACCCTGAGTACTGAGCACCCAGCACCCTGAGTAATGAGCACCCAGCACCCTGAGCACTGAGCACCCTGAGGACTGAGCACCCAGCACCCTGAGCACTGAGCACTGATCACCCTGAGCACTGAGCACCCAGCACCCCGAGCACTGAGCACCCAGCACCTTGAGTACTGAGCACCCAGCACCCTGAGCACGGAGCACCCCGAGGACTGAGGACCCAGCACCCTTAGTACTGAGCACCCAGCACCCTGAGTACTGAGCACCGAGCACCCCGAGCACTGAGCACCGGGCACCCCGAGCACTGAGCACCCAGCACTCTGAGTACTGAGCACCCAGCACCCTGAGTACTGAGCACTGAGCACTGAGCACCCTGAGCACTGAGCACCCAGCACCCTGAGCACTGAGCACCCAGCATCCTGAGCACTGAGTACTGAGCACCCAGCACCCTGAGCACTGAGCACCCAGCACCCTGAGCACTGAGCACCCAGCACCCTGAGTACTGAGGACCCAGCACCCCAAACACTGAGCACCGAGCACCGTGAGAAGTGAGCACCGAGCACCCTGAGTACTGAGCACCCAGCACCATGAGTACTGAGCACATAGAACCCTCTGCACTGAGCACCCAGCACCCTGAGTACTGAGCACCAAGCACACTGAGTACTGAGCACCCAGCACCCTGAGTACTGAGCACCCAGCACCCTGAGTTCTGAGCACCCAGCACCCTGAGCACTGAGCACACTGAGTACTGAGCACCCAGCACCCTGAGCACTGAGGACCCAGCACCCTGAGTACTGAGCACCCAGCACCCTGAGCAATGAGGACCCAGCACCCCGAGCACTGAGCACCCAGCACCCTGAGTACTGAGCACCCAGCACCCCGAGCACTGAGCACCGGGCACCCCAAGCACTGAGCACCCAGTACCCTGAGTACTGAGCTCCCAGCACCCTGAGTACTGAGCACTGACCACTGAGCACCCTGAGCACTGAGCACCCAGCACCCTGAGCACTGAGCACCCAGCATCCTGAGCACTGAGTACTGAGCACCCAGCACCCTGAGCACTGAGCACCCAGCACCCTGAGCACTGAACACCCAGCACCCTGAGTACTGAGCACCCAGCACCCCAAACACTGAGCAACGAGCACCCTGAGAACTGAGCACCGAGCACCCTGAGTACTGAGCACCCAGCACCATGAGTACTGAGCACCGAGCACCCAGAGTACTGAGCAACCTGAGTACTGAGCACCCAGCACCCTGAGCACTGAGCACCCAGCACACTGAGCAGTGAGCACCCAGCTCCCTGAGTACTGAGCACCCAGCACGCTGAGTACTGAGCACCCAGCACCCCGAGCACTGAGCACCCAGCACCCTGAGCACTCAGCAGCCAGCACCCCGAGCACTGAGCACCCAGCACCCTGAGCACTGAGCACCCAGCACCCTGAGCACTGAGCACCCAGCACCCAGAGCACTGAGCACTCAGCACCCTGAGCACTGAGCACCCAGCACCCTTAGCACTGAGCACCCATCACCCAGACCACTGAGCACCCAGCACCCTGAGCACTGAGCACCCAGCACCCTGAGTACTGAGCACCCAGCACCCTGAGTACTGAGCACCCAGACCCCGAGCACTGAGCACCCAGCACCCCTAGCACTGTGCACCCAGAACCCTGAGTACTGAGAACCCAGCACCCTGAGTACTGAGCACATAGAACCCTGAGCACTGAGCACCCAGCAGCCCGAGCACTGAGCACCCAGCAACCTGAGCACTGAGTACTGAGCACCCAGCACCCTGAGCACTGAGCACCCAGCACCCTGAGCACTGAGCACATAGAACCCTGAGTACTGAGCACCCAGCACCCCAAGCACTGAGCACCGAGCACCCTGAGTACTGAACACCCAGCACGCTGAGCACAGAGCACCCAGCACCCCGAGTACTGAGCACCCAGCACCCTGAGTACTGAGCACCGAGCACCCAGAGTACTGAGCAACCTGAGTACTGAGCACCCAGCACCCTGAGCACTGAGCACCCAGCACCCTGAGCACTGAGCACCCAACGTACTGAGCACCGAGCACCCCGAGCACTGAGCACCCAGCACTGAGCACCCAGCACCCTGACTACTGAGCACCCAGCCCCCTGCGTACTGAGCACCCAGCACCCTGAGCACTGAGCAGCCAGCACCCTGAGCACTGAGCACCCAGCACCCTGAGTACTGAGCACCCAGCACCCCAAACACTGAGCACCGAGCACCCGGAGAACTGAGCACCGAGCACCCTGAGTACTGAGCACCCAGCACCATGAGTACTGAGCACCGAGCACCCAGAGTACTGAGCAACCTGAGTACTGAGCACCCAGCACCCCGAGAATGAGCACCCAGCACCATGAGTACTGAGCACCGAGCACCCTGAGCACTGAGCACCCAGCACCCTGAGCACTGAACACCAAGCACCCTGAGTACTGAGCACCCAGCACCCCAAGCACTGAGCACCCAGCACCCTGAGTACTGAGCACCCTGAACGCTGAGCAATGAGCACCCAGCACCCAGAGTACTGAGCACCCAGCACCCTGAGTACTGAGCACCCAGCACACTGAGTACTGAGCACCCAGCACCCCGAGCACTGAGCACCCAGCACCCTGAGCACTGAGCACCCAGCACCCTGACTACTGAGCATCAAGCACCCTGAGCACTGAGCACCCAGCACCCTGAGCACTGAGCACCCAGCACCCTGAGCACTGAGCACCCAACGTACTGAGCACCGAGCACCCCGAGCACTGAGCACCCAGCACTGAGCACCCAGCACCCTGAGTACTGAGCACCCAGCACCCTGAGTACTGAGCACCGAGCACCCCGAGCACTGAGCACCCAGCACCCTGAGTACTGAGCACCCAGCACCCTGAGTACTGAGCACTGAGCACTGAGCACCCTGAGTACTGAGCACCCAGCACCCTGAGCACTGAGCACCCAGCACCATGAGCACTGAGCACCCAGCACCCTGAGTACTGAGCACCCAGCACCCTGAGTACTGAGCACCCAGCACCCTGAGCACTGAGCCCCCAGCACCCTGAGCACTGAGCACCCAGCACCCAGAGCACTGAACATCCAGCACCCTGAGCACTGAGCACCCAGCACCCTGAGTACTTAGCACCCAGCACCCTGAGTACTGAGCACCCAGCACCCTGAGCACTGAGCACCCAGCACCCTGAGCGCTGAGCACCCAGCACCCCAAGCACTGCGCACCCAGCACCCTGAGTACTGAGCACCCTGAGTACTGAGCACCCAGCACCCTGAGCACTGAGCACCCAGCACCCTGAGTACTGAGCACCCTGAGTACTGAGCACCCAGCACCCTGAGTACTGAGCACCCTGAGTACTGAGCACCCAGCACCCTGAGCACTGAGCACCCAGCACCCTGAGTACTGAGCACCCAGCACCCTGAGCACTGAGCACCCAGCACCCTCAGTACTGAGCACCCAGCACCCTGAGTTCTTAGCACCCAGCACCCTGAACACTGAGCCCCCAGCAACCTGAGTACTGAGCACCGAGCACCCTGAGTACTGAGCACCCAGCACCCTGAGTACTGAGCACCGAGCACTCCGAGCACTGAGCACAAAGCACCCTGAGTACTGAGCACCCTGAGTACTGAGCACCCTGCACCCTGAGTACTGAGCACTGAGCACCCAGCACCCCGAGTACTGAGCACCCAGCACCCTGAGCACTGAGCACCCAGCACCGTGAGTACTGAGCACCCAGCACACTGAGTACTGAGCACCCAGCACCCCGAGCACTGAGCACCCAGCACCCTGAGCACTGAGCACCCAGCACCCTGAGTACTGAGCATCAAGCACCCTGAGCACTGAGCACCCAGCACCCTGAGCACTGAGCACCCAGCACCGTGAGCACTGAGTACCCAGCACTGAGCACCCAGCACCCTGAGTACTGAACACCCAGCACACTGAGTACTGAGCCCCGCGCACCCCGAGCACTGAGCACCGGACACCCTGAGCACTGAGCACCCAGCACCATGAGTACTGAGCACCCTGCACCCTGAGTACTGAGCACTGAGCACTGAGCACCCTGAGCACTGAGCACCCTGAGCACTGAGCACCCAGCATCCTGAGCACTCAGTACTGAGCACCCAGCACCCTGAGCACTGAGCACCCAGCACCCTGAGCACTGAGCACCCTGCACCCTGAGTACTGAGCACCCAGCACCCCAAACACTGAGCACCGAGCACCCTGAGAACTGAGCACCGAGCACCCTGAGTACTGAGCACCCAGCACCATGAGTACTGAGCACCGAGCACCCAGAGTACTGAGCAACCTGAGTCCTGAGCACCCAGCACCCCGAGAATGAGCACCCAGCACCATGAGTACTGAGCACCGAGCACCTTGAGCACTGAGCACCCAGCACCCTGAGTACTGAGCACCAAGCACCCTGAGTACTGAGCACCCAGCACCCTGAGTACTGAGCACCCAGCATACTGAGTTCTGAGCACCCAGGACCCTTAGCACTGAGCACAATGAGTACTGAGCACCAAGCACCCTGAGCACTGAGGACCCAGCACCCTGAGTACTGAGCACCCAGCACCCTGAGCACTGAGGACCCAGCACCCCGAGCACTGAGCACCCAGCACCCTGATTACTGAGCACCCAGCACCCCGAGCACTGAGCACCGGGCACCCCGAGCACTGAGCACCCAGCACGCTGAGTACTGAGCACAGAGCACCCTGAGTACTGAGCACTGAGCACTGAGCACCCTGAGCACTGAGCACCCAGCACCCTGAGCACTGAGCACCCAGCATCCTGAGCACTGAGTACTGAGCACCCAGCAACCTGAGCACTGAGCACCCAGCACCCTGTGCACTGAACACCAAGCACCCTGAGTACTGAGCACCCAGCACCCCAAACACTGAGCACCGAGCACCCTGAGAACTGAGCACCGAGCAACCTGAGTACTGAGCACCCTGAGCACTGAGCACCCAGCATCCTGAGCACTCAGTACTGAGCACCCAGCACCCTGAGCACTGAGCACCCAGCACCCTGAGTACTGAGCACCCAGCACCCCAAACACTGAGCACCGAGCACCCTGAGAACTGAGCACCGAGCACCCTGAGTACTGAGCACCCAGCACCATGAGTACTGAGCACCGAGCACCCAGAGTACTGAGCAACCTGAGTACTGAGCACCCAGCACCCCGAGAATGAGCACCCAGCACCTTGAGTACTGAGCACCCAGCACCCTGAGCACTGAGCACCCAGCACCCTGAGTACTGAGCACCAAGCACCCTGAGTACTGAGCACCCAGCACCCTGAGTACTGAGCACCCAGCACCCTGAGTTCTGAGCACCCAGGACCCTTAGCACTGAGCACAATGAGTACTGAGCACCAAGCACCCTGAGCACTGAGGACCCAGCACCCTGAGTACTGAGCACCCAGCACCCTGAGCACTGAGGACCCAGCACCCCGAGCACTGAGCACCCAGCACCCTGAGTACTGAGCACCCAGCACCCCGAGCACTGAGCACCGGGCACCCCGAGCACTGAGCACCCAGCACGCTGAGTACTGAGCACCCTGCACCCTGAGTACTGAGCACTGAGCACTGAGCACCCTGAGCACTGAGCACCCAGCACCCTGAGCACTGAGCACCCAGCATCCTGAGCACTGAGTACTGAGCACCCAGCACCCTGAGCACTGAGCACCCAGCACCCTGTGCACTGAACACCCAGCACCCTGAGTACTGAGCACCCAGCACCCCAAACACTGAGCACCGAGCACCCTGAGAACTGAGCACCAAGCAACCTGAGTACTGAGCACCCAGCACCATGTGTACTGAGCATCGAGCACCCAGAGTACTGAGCAACCTGAGTACTGAGCACCCAGCACCCTGAGTACTGAGCACCGAGCTCCCCGAGCACTGTGCACCCTGAGTACTGAGCACCCAGCACCCTGAGCACTGAGCACCCACCACCCTGAGCACTGAGCACCCAGCTCCCTGAGTACTGAGCACCCAGCACGCTGAGTACTGAGCACCCAGCACCCCGAGCACTGAGCACCGAGCACCATGAGTACTGAGCACTGAGCACCCAGCAGCCTGTGTACTGAGCACTGAGCACCCTGAGTACTAAGCACCCAGCACCCTGAGTACTGAGCACCCAGCACCCTGAGTACTGAGCACCCAGCACCCTGAGCACTGAGCACAAAGCACGCTGAGTACTGAGCACTGAGCACCCTGAGTACTGAGCACCGAGGACCCTGAGCACTGAGCACCCAGCACCCTGAGTACTGAGCACTGAGCACCCTGAGTACTGAGCACCTAGCACCCTGAATACTGAGCACACAGCACCCTGAGCACTGAGCAGCCAGCACCCTCAGCACTGAGCACACAGCACCCCGAGCACTGAGCACCCAGCACCCTGAGCACTGAGCACCCAGCACCCCGAGTACTGAGCACCCAGCACCCTGAGTACTGAGCAACCAGTACCCTGAGTACTGAGCACCCCGAGTACTGAGCACCCAGCACCCCGAGCACTGATCACCCAGCACCCTGAGTACTGAGAACAGATCACCCTGAGTACTGAGCACCCAGCACCCTGAGTACTGAGCCCCCAGCACCCTGAGTACTGAGCACCCAGCAACCCGAGCACTGAGCACCCAGCACCCCGAGAATGAGCACCCAGCACCCTGAGTACTGAGAACCGAGCACCCTGAGTACTGAGCACCCAGCACCCTGAGTACTGAGCCCCCAGCACCCTGAGCACTGAGCACCCAGCACACCGAGCACTGAGCACCCAGCACCCCGAGAATGAGCACCCAGCACACTGAGTACTGAGCACCCAGCACCCCGAGCACGGAGCACCCAGGACCCCGAGCACTGAGTACTGAGCACCCAGCACCCTGAGTACTGAGCACCGAGCTCCCCGAGCACTGAGCACCCAGCACCCTGAGCACTGAGCACCCAGCACCCTGAGCACTGAGCACCCAGCACCCTGAGCACTGAGCACCCAGCACCCTGAGCACTGAGCACCCAGCACCGAGAGCACTGAGCACCCAGCACCCTGAGTACTGAGCACCCTGAGTACTGAGCACCGATCACCCTGAGCACTGAGCACCCAGCACCCTGAGTACTGAGCACCCAGCACCCTGAGCACTGAGCACCCAGCACCCTGAGCATTGAGCACCCAGCACCCTGAGTACTGAGCACCCAGAACCCTGAGTACTGAGTACAAAGCACCCTGAGCACTGAGCACCCAGCACCCTGAGTACTGAGCACGGAGCACCCTGAGTACTGAGCACCCAGCACCCTGAGTACTGAGCACCCAGCACCCTGAGCACTGAGCACCCAGCACCCTGAGTACTGAGCACCCAGCACCCTGAGTACTGAGCACTGATCAGCCTGAGCACTGAGCACCCAGCACCCCGAGCACTGAGCACCCAGCACCCTGAGTACTGAGCACCTAGCACCCTGAGCACTGAGCACCGAGCACCCTGAGTACTGAACACCCAGCACCCTGAGCACTGAGCACTGAGCACCCAGCACCCCGAGCACTGATCACCCAGCACCCTGAGCACCCAGCACCCTGAGCACTGAGCACCCTGAGCACGGAGCACCCTGAGCACTGAGCACTGAGCACCCTGAGCACTGAGCACCCAGCACCCTGAGCACTGAGCACCCAGCATCCTGAGCACTGAGTACTGAGCACCCAGCACCCTGAGCACTGAGCACCCAGCACCCTGAGCACTGAGCACCCAGCACCCTGAGTACTGAGGACCCAGCACCCCAAACACTGAGCACCGAGCACCGCGAGAAGTGAGCACCGAGCACCCTGAGAATGAGCACCCAGCACCATGAGTACTGAGCAATGAGCACCCAGAGTACTGAGCAACATGAGTACTGAGCACCCAGCACCCTGAGAATGAGCACCCAGCACCATGAGTACAGAGCACATAGAACCCTCTGCACTGAGCACCCAGCACCCTGAGTACTGAGCACCAAGCACACTGAGTACTGAGCACCCAGCACCCTGAGTACTGAGCACCCAGCACCCTGAGTTCTGAGCACCCAGCACCCTGAGCACTGAGCACACTGAGTACTGAGCACCCAGCACCCTGAGCACTGAGGACCCAGCACCCTGAGTACTGAGCACCCAGCACCCTGAGCAATGAGGACCCAGCACCCCGAGCACTGAGCACCCAGCACCCTGAGTACTGAGCACCCAGCACCCCGAGCACTGAGCACCGGGCACCCCAAGCACTGAGCACCCAGTACCCTGAGTACTGAGCTCCCAGCACCCTGAGTACTGAGCACTGACCACTGAGCACCCTGAGCACTGAGCACCCAGCACCCTGAGCACTGAGCACCCAGCATCCTGAGCACTGAGTACTGAGCACCCAGCACCCTGAGCACTGAGCACCCAGCACCCTGAGCACTGAACACCCAGCACCCTGAGTACTGAGCACCCAGCACCCCAAACACTGAGCAACGAGCACCCTGAGAACTGAGCACCGAGCACCCTGAGTACTGAGCACCCAGCACCATGAGTACTGAGCACCGAGCACCCAGAGTACTAAGCAACCTGAGTACTGAGCACCCAGCACCCTGAGCACTGAGCACCCAGCACACTGAGCAGTGAGCACCCAGCTCCCTGAGTACTGAGCACCCAGCACGCTGAGTACTGAGCACCCAGCACCCCGAGCACTGAGCACCCAGCACCCTGAGCACTCAGCAGCCAGCACCCCGAGCACTGAGCACCCAGCACCCTGAGCACTGAGCACCCAGCACCCTGAGCACTGAGCACCCAGCACCCAGAGCACTGAGCACTCAGCACCCTGAGCACTGAGCACCCAGCACCCTTAGCACTGAGCACCCATCACCCAGACCACTGAGCACCCAGCACCCTGAGCACTGAGCACCCAGCACCCTGAGTACTGAGCACCCAGCACCCTGAGTACTGAGCACCCAGACCCCGAGCACTGAGCACCCAGCACCCCTAGCACTGTGCACCCAGAACCCTGAGTACTGAGAACCCAGCACCCTGAGTACTGAGCACATAGAACCCTGAGCACTGAGCACCCAGCAGCCCGAGCACTGAGCACCCAGCATCCTGAGCACTGAGTACTGAGCACCCAGCACCCTGAGCACTGAGCACCCAGCACCCTGAGCACTGAGCACATAGAACCCTGAGTACTGAGCACCCAGCACCCCAAGCACTGAGCACCGAGCACCCTGAGTACTGAACACCCAGCACGCTGAGCACTGAGCACCCAGCACCCCGAGTACTGAGCACCCAGCACCCTGAGTACTGAGCACCGAGCACCCAGAGTACTGAGCAACCTGAGTACTGAGCACCCAGCACCCTGAGCACTGAGCACCCAGCACCCTGAGCACTGAGCACCCAACGTACTGAGCACCGAGCACCCCGAGCACTGAGCACCCAGCACTGAGCACCCAGCACCCTGACTACTGAGCACCCAGCACCCTGCGTACTGAGCACCCAGCACCCTGAGCACTGAGCAGCCAGCACCCTGAGCACTGAGCACCCAGCACCCTGAGTACTGAGCACCCAGCACCCCAAACACTGAGCACCGAGCACCCGGAGAACTGAGCACCGAGCACCCTGAGTACTGAGCACCCAGCACCATGAGTACTGAGCACCGAGCACCCAGAGTACTGAGCAACCTGAGTACTGAGCACCCAGCACCCCGAGAATGAGCACCCAGCACCATGAGTACTGAGCACCGAGCACCCTGAGAACTGAGCACCCAGCACCCTGAGCACTGAACACCAAGCACCCTGAGTACTGAGCACCCAGCACCCCAAGCACTGAGCACCCAGCACCCTGAGTACTGAGCACCCTGAACGCTGAGCACTGAGCACCCAGCACCCAGAGTACTGAGCACCCAGCACCCTGAGTACTGAGCACCCAGCACACTGAGTACTGAGCACCCAGCACCCCGAGCACTGAGCACCCAGCACCCTGAGCACTGAGCACCCAGCACCCTGACTACTGAGCATCAAGCACCCTGAGCACTGAGCACCCAGCACCCTGAGCACTGAGCACCCAGCACCCTGAGCACTGAGCACCCAACGTACTGAGCACCGAGCACCCCGAGCACTGAGCACCCAGCACTGAGCACCCAGCACCCTGAGTACTGAGCACCCAGCACCCTGAGTACTGAGCACCGAGCACCCCGAGCACTGAGCACCCAGCACCCTGAGTACTGAGCACCCAGCACCCTGAGTACTGAGCACTGAGCACTGAGCACCCTGAGTACTGAGCACCCAGCACCCTGAGCACTGAGCACCCAGCACCATGAGCACTGAGCACCCAGCACCCTGAGTACTGAGCACCCAGCACCCTGAGTACTGAGCACCCAGCACCCTGAGCACTGAGCCCCCAGCACCCTGAGCACTGAGCACCCAGCACCCAGAGCACTGAACATCCAGCACCCTGAGCACTGAGCACCCAGCACCCTGAGTACTAAGCACCCAGCACCCTGAGTACTGAGCACCCAGCACCCTGAGCACTGAGCACCCAGCACCCTGAGCGCTGAGCACCCAGCACCCCAAGCACTGCGCACCCAGCACCCTGAGTACTGAGCACCCTGAGTACTGAGCACCCAGCACCCTGAGCACTGAGCACCCAGCACCCTGAGTACTGAGCACCCTGAGTACTGAGCACCCAGCACCCTGAGTACTGAGCACCCTGAGTACTGAGCACCCAGCACCCTGAGCACTGAGCACCCAGCACCCTGAGTACTGAGCACCCAGCACCCTGAGCACTGAGCACCCAGCACCCTCAGTACTGAGCACCCAGCACCCTGAGTTCTTAGCACCCAGCACCCTGAACACTGAGCCCCCAGCAACCTGAGTACTGAGCACCGAGCACCCTGAGTACTGAGCACCCAGCACCCTGAGTACTGAGCACCGAGCACTCCGAGCACTGAGCACAAAGCACCCTGAGTACTGAGCACCTTGAGTACTGAGCACCCTGCACCCTGAGTACTGAGCACTGAGCACCCAGCACCCCGAGTACTGAGCACCCAGCACCCTGAGCACTGAGCACCCAGCACCGTGAGTACTGAGCACCCAGCACACTGAGTACTGAGCACCCAGCACCCCGAGCACTGAGCACCCAGCACCCTGAGCACTGAGCACCCAGCACCCTGAGTACTGAGCATCAAGCACCCTGAGCACTGAGCACCCAGCACCCTGAGCACTGAGCACCCAGCACCGTGAGCACTGAGCACCGAGCACTGAGCACCCAGCACCCTGAGTACTGAACACCCAGCACACTGAGTACTGAGCCCCGCGCACCCCGAGCACTGAGCACCGGACACCCTGAGCACTGAGCACCCAGCACCATGAGTACTGAGCACCCAGCACCCTGAGTACTGAGCACTGAGCACTGAGCACCCTGAGCACTGAGCACCCTGAGCACTGAGCACCCAGCATCCTGAGCACTCAGTACTGAGCACCCAGCACCCTGAGCACTGAGCACCCAGCACCCTGAGCACTGAGCACCCTGCACCCTGAGTACTGAGCACCCAGCACCCCAAACACTGAGCACCGAGCACCCTGAGAACTGAGCACCGAGCACCCTGAGTACTGAGCACCCAGCACCATGAGTACTGAGCACCGAGCACCCAGAGTACTGAGCAACCTGAGTCCTGAGCACCCAGCACCCCGAGAATGAGCACCCAGCACCATGAGTACTGAGCACCGAGCACCTTGAGCACTGAGCACCCAGCACCCTGAGTACTGAGCACCAAGCACCCTGAGTACTGAGCACCCAGCACCCTGAGTACTGAGCACCCAGCATACTGAGTTCTGAGCACCCAGGACCCTTAGCACTGAGCACAATGAGTACTGAGCACCAAGCACCCTGAGCACTGAGGACCCAGCACCCTGAGTACTGAGCACCCAGCACCCTGAGCACTGAGGACCCAGCACCCCGAGCACTGAGCACCCAGCACCCTGATTACTGAGCACCCAGCACCCCGAGCACTGAGCACCGGGCACCCCGAGCACTGAGCACCCAGCACGCTGAGTACTGAGCACAGAGCACCCTGAGTACTGAGCACTGAGCACTGAGCACCCTGAGCACTGAGCACCCAGCACCCTGAGCACTGAGCACCCAGCATCCTGAGCACTGAGTACTGAGCACCCAGCAACCTGAGCACTGAGCACCCAGCACCCTGTGCACTGAACACCAAGCACCCTGAGTACTGAGCACCCAGCACCCCAAACACTGAGCACCGAGCACCCTGAGAACTGAGCACCGAGCAACCTGAGTACTGAGCACCCTGAGCACTGAGCACCCAGCATCCTGAGCACTCAGTACTGAGCACCCAGCACCCTGAGCACTGAGCACCCAGCACCCTGAGTACTGAGCACCCAGCACCCCAAACACTGAGCACCGAGCACCCTGAGAACTGAGCACCGAGCACCCTGAGTACTGAGCACCCAGCACCATGAGTACTGAGCACCGAGCACCCAGAGTACTGAGCAACCTGAGTACTGAGCACCGAGCACCCCGAGCACTGAGCACCCAGCACCCTGAGTACTGAGCACCCAGCACCCTGAGTACTGAGCACTGAGCACTGAGCACCCTGAGTACTGAGCACCCAGCACCCTGAGCACTGAGCACCCAGCACCATGAGCACTGAGCACCCAGCACCCTGAGTACTGAGCACCCAGCACCCTGAGTACTGAGCACCCAGCACCCTGAGCACTGAGCCCCCAGCACCCTGAGCACTGAGCACCCAGCACCCAGAGCACTGAACATCCAGCACCCTGAGCACTGAGCACCCAGCACCCTGAGTACTAAGCACCCAGCACCCTGAGTACTGAGCACCCAGCACCCTGAGCACTGAGCACCCAGCACCCTGAGCGCTGAGCACCCAGCACCCCAAGCACTGCGCACCCAGCACCCTGAGTACTGAGCACCCTGAGTACTGAGCACCCAGCACCCTGAGCACTGAGCACCCAGCACCCTGAGTACTGAGCACCCTGAGTACTGAGCACCCAGCACCCTGAGTACTGAGCACCCTGAGTACTGAGCACCCAGCACCCTGAGCACTGAGCACCCAGCACCCTGAGTACTGAGCACCCAGCACCCTGAGCACTGAGCACCCAGCACCCTCAGTACTGAGCACCCAGCACCCTGAGTTCTTAGCACCCAGCACCCTGAACACTGAGCCCCCAGCAACCTGAGTACTGAGCACCGAGCACCCTGAGTACTGAGCACCCAGCACCCTGAGTACTGAGCACCGAGCACTCCGAGCACTGAGCACAAAGCACCCTGAGTACTGAGCACCCTGAGTACTGAGCACCCTGCACCCTGAGTACTGAGCACTGAGCACCCAGCACCCCGAGTACTGAGCACCCAGCACCCTGAGCACTGAGCACCCAGCACCGTGAGTACTGAGCACCCAGCACACTGAGTACTGAGCACCCAGCACCCCGAGCACTGAGCACCCAGCACCCTGAGCACTGAGCACCCAGCACCCTGAGTACTGAGCATCAAGCACCCTGAGCACTGAGCACCCAGCACCCTGAGCACTGAGCACCCAGCACCGTGAGCACTGAGCACCCAGCACTGAGCACCCAGCACCCTGAGTACTGAACACCCAGCACACTGAGTACTGAGCCCCGCGCACCCCGAGCACTGAGCACCGGACACCCTGAGCACTGAGCACCCAGCACCATGAGTACTGAGCACCCAGCACCCTGAGTACTGAGCACTGAGCACTGAGCACCCTGAGCACTGAGCACCCTGAGCACTGAGCACCCAGCATCCTGAGCACTCAGTACTGAGCACCCAGCACCCTGAGCACTGAGCACCCAGCACCCTGAGCACTGAGCACCCTGCACCCTGAGTACTGAGCACCCAGCACCCCAAACACTGAGCACCGAGCACCCTGAGAACTGAGCACCGAGCACCCTGAGTACTGAGCACCCAGCACCATGAGTACTGAGCACCGAGCACCCAGAGTACTGAGCAACCTGAGTCCTGAGCACCCAGCACCCCGAGAATGAGCACCCAGCACCATGAGTACTGAGCACCGAGCACCTTGAGCACTGAGCACCCAGCACCCTGAGTACTGAGCACCAAGCACCCTGAGTACTGAGCACCCAGCACCCTGAGTACTGAGCACCCAGCATACTGAGTTCTGAGCACCCAGGACCCTTAGCACTGAGCACAATGAGTACTGAGCACCAAGCACCCTGAGCACTGAGGACCCAGCACCCTGAGTACTGAGCACCCAGCACCCTGAGCACTGAGGACCCAGCACCCCGAGCACTGAGCACCCAGCACCCTGATTACTGAGCACCCAGCACCCCGAGCACTGAGCACCGGGCACCCCGAGCACTGAGCACCCAGCACGCTGAGTACTGAGCACAGAGCACCCTGAGTACTGAGCACTGAGCACTGAGCACCCTGAGCACTGAGCACCCAGCACCCTGAGCACTGAGCACCCAGCATCCTGAGCACTGAGTACTGAGCACCCAGCAACCTGAGCACTGAGCACCCAGCACCCTGTGCACTGAACACCAAGCACCCTGAGTACTGAGCACCCAGCACCCCAAACACTGAGCACCGAGCACCCTGAGAACTGAGCACCGAGCAACCTGAGTACTGAGCACCCTGAGCACTGAGCACCCAGCATCCTGAGCACTCAGTACTGAGCACCCAGCACCCTGAGCACTGAGCACCCAGCACCCTGAGTACTGAGCACCCAGCACCCCAAACACTGAGCACCGAGCACCCTGAGAACTGAGCACCGAGCACCCTGAGTACTGAGCACCCAGCACCATGAGTACTGAGCACCGAGCACCCAGAGTACTGAGCAACCTGAGTACTGAGCACCCAGCACCCCGAGAATGAGCACCCAGCACCTTGAGTACTGAGCACCCAGCACCCTGAGCACTGAGCACCCAGCACCCTGAGTACTGAGCACCAAGCACCCTGAGTACTGAGCACCCAGCACCCTGAGTACTGAGCACCCAGCACCCTGAGTTCTGAGCACCCAGGACCCTTAGCACTGAGCACAATGAGTACTGAGCACCAAGCACCCTGAGCACTGAGGACCCAGCACCCTGAGTACTGAGCACCCAGCACCCTGAGCACTGAGGACCCAGCACCCCGAGCACTGAGCACCCAGCACCCTGAGTACTGAGCACCCAGCACCCCGAGCACTGAGCACCGGGCACCCCGAGCACTGAGCACCCAGCACGCTGAGTACTGAGCACCCAGCACCCTGAGTACTGAGCACTGAGCACTGAGCACCCTGAGCACTGAGCACCCAGCACCCTGAGCACTGAGCACCCAGCATCCTGAGCACTGAGTACTGAGCACCCAGCACCCTGAGCACTGAGCACCCAGCACCCTGTGCACTGAACACACAGCACCCTGAGTACTGAGCACCCAGCACCCCAAACACTGAGCACCGAGCACCCTGAGAACTGAGCACCGAGCAACCTGAGTACTGAGCACCCAGCACCATGAGTACTGAGCATCGAGCACCCAGAGTACTGAGCAACCTGAGTACTGAGCACCCAGCACCCTGAGTACTGAGCACCGAGCTCCCCGAGCACTGTGCACCCTGAGTACTGAGCACCCAGCACCCTGAGCACTGAGCACCCACCACCCTGAGCACTGAGCACCCAGCTCCCTGAGTACTGAGCACCCAGCACGCTGAGTACTGAGCACCCAGCACCCCGAGCACTGAGCACCGAGCACCATGAGTACTGAGCACTGAGCACCCAGCAGCCTGTGTACTGAGCACTGAGCACCCTGAGTACTAAGCACCCAGCACCCTGAGTACTGAGCACCCAGCACCCTGAGTACTGAGCACCCAGCACCCTGAGCACTGAGCACAAAGCACGCTGAGTACTGAGCACTGAGCACCCTGAGTACTGAGCACCGAGGACCCTGAGCACTGAGCACCCAGCACCCTGAGTACTGAGCACTGAGCACCCTGAGTACTGAGCACCTAGCACCCTGAATACTGAGCACACAGCACCCTGAGCACTGAGCAGCCAGCACCCTCAGCACTGAGCACACAGCACCCCGAGCACTGAGCACCCAGCACCCTGAGCACTGAGCACCCAGCACCCCGAGTACTGAGCACCCAGCACCCTGAGTACTGAGCAACCAGTACCCTGAGTACTGAGCACCCCGAGTACTGAGCACCCAGCACCCCGAGCACTGATCACCCAGCACCCTGAGTACTGAGAACAGATCACCCTGAGTACTGAGCACCCAGCACCCTGAGTACTGAGCCCCCAGCACCCTGAGTACTGAGCACCCAGCAACCCGAGCACTGAGCACCCAGCACCCCGAGAATGAGCACCCAGCACCCTGAGTACTGAGAACCGAGCACCCTGAGTACTGAGCACCCAGCACCCTGAGTACTGAGCCCCCAGCACCCTGAGCACTGAGCACCCAGCACACCGAGCACTGAGCACCCAGCACCCCGAGAATGAGCACCCAGCACACTGAGTACTGAGCACCCAGCACCCCGAGCACGGAGCACCCAGGACCCCGAGCACTGAGTACTGAGCACCCAGCACCCTGAGTACTGAGCACCGAGCTCCCCGAGCACTGAGCACCCAGCACCCTGAGCACTGAGCACCCAGCACCCTGAGCACTGAGCACCCAGCACCCTGAGCACTGAGCACCCAGCACCCTGAGCACTGAGCACCCAGCACCGAGAGCACTGAGCACCCAGCACCCTGAGTACTGAGCACCCTGAGTACTGAGCACCGATCACCCTGAGCACTGAGCACCCAGCACCCTGAGTACTGAGCACCCAGCACCCTGAGCACTGAGCACCCAGCACCCTGAGCATTGAGCACCCAGCACCCTGAGTACTGAGCACCCAGAACCCTGAGTACTGAGTACAAAGCACCCTGAGCACTGAGCACCCAGCACCCTGAGTACTGAGCACGGAGCACCCTGAGTACTGAGCACCCAGCACCCTGAGTACTGAGCACCCAGCACCCTGAGCACTGAGCACCCAGCACCCTGAGTACTGAGCACCCAGCACCCTGAGTACTGAGCACTGATCAGCCTGAGCACTGAGCACCCAGCACCCCGAGCACTGAGCACCCAGCACCCTGAGTACTGAGCACCTAGCACCCTGAGCACTGAGCACCGAGCACCCTGAGTACTGAACACCCAGCACCCTGAGCACTGAGCACTGAGCACCCAGCACCCCGAGCACTGATCACCCAGCACCCTGAGCACCCAGCACCCTGAGCACTGAGCACCCTGAGCACTGAGCACCCTGAGCACTGAGCACTGAGCACCCAGCACCCTGAGTACTGAGCACCCAACACTCTGAGCAATGAGCACCCAGCACGCTGAGTACTGAGCACTGAGCACACAGCACCCTGAGCACTGAGCACCCAGCACCCTGAGCACTGAGCACTGAGCACCCAGCACCCCGAGCACTGAGCACCCAGCACCCTGAGCACCCAGCACCCTGAGCACTGAGCACCCTGAGTACTGAGCACCCAGCACCCTGAGCACTGAGCACACAGCACCCTGAGTACTGAGCACCCTGAGTACTGAGCACTGATCACCCTGAGCACTGAGCACCCAGCACCCTGAGTACTGAGCACACAGCACCCTGAGCACTGAGCACCCAGCACCCTGAGCACTGAGCACCCAGCACCCTGAGTACTGAGCACCCAGAACCCTGAGTACTGAGTACAAAGCACCCTGAGCACTGAGCACCCAGCACCCTGAGTACTGAGCACCGAGCACCCTGAGTACTGAGCACCCAGCACCCTGAGTACTGAGCACCCAGCACCCTGAGCACTGAGCACCCAGCACCCTGAGTACTGAGCACCCAGCACCCTGAGTACTGAGCACCCAGCACCCTGAGTACGGAGCACCCAGCACCCTGAGTACTGAGCACCCAGCACCCTGAGTACTGAGCACCGAGCACCCTGAGCACTGAGCAACCAGCACCCTGAGTACTGAGCACTGAGCACCCTGAGTACTAAGCACCGAACACCCTGAGTACTGAGCACCCAGCAACCTGAGGACTGAGCACCCAGCACCCTGAGCACTGAGCACCCAGCACCCTGAGTAATGAGCACCCAGCACCCTGAGTACTGAGCACCCAGCACCCTGAGCACTGAGCACCCAGCACCCCGAGCACTGAGCACCCAGCACCCCGAGCACTGAGCACCCAGCACCCTGAGCACTGAGCACCCAGCACCCTGAGCACTGAGCACCCAGCACCCTGAGTACTGAGTACTCAGCACCCTGAGCACTGAGCACCCAGCACCCTGAGTACTGATCACCGAGCACCCCGAGCACTGAGCACCCAGCACCCTGAGTACTGAGCACCCAACACCCTGAGCACTGAGCACAAAGCACGCTGAGTACTGAGCACTGAACACCCTGAGTACTGAGCACCGAGGACCCTGAGCACTCAGCACCCAGCACGCTGAGTACTAAGCACTGAGCACCCTGAGTACTGAGCACCTAGCACCCTGAGTACTGAGCACCCAGCACCCTGAGCACTGAGCAGCCAGCACCCTCAGCACTGAGCACCCAGCACCCAGAGCACTGAGCACCCAGCACCCTGAGCACTGAGCACCCAGCACCCCGAGTACTGAGCACCGAGCACCCCGAGCTCTGAGCACCCAGCACCCTGAGTACTGAGCACCCAGTACCCTGAGTACTGAGCACCCCGAGTACTGAGCACCCAGCACCCCGAGCACTGAGCACCCAGCACCCTGAGTACTGAGAACAGATCACCCCGAGCACGGAGCACCCAGTACCCCGAGCACTGAGTACTGAGCACCCAGCACCCTGAGTACTGAGCACCGAGCTCCCCGAGCACTGAGCACCCAGCACCCTGAGCACTGAGCACCCAGCACCCTGAGTAATGAGCACCCAGCACCCTGAGTACTGAGCACCCAGCACCCTGAGCACTGAGCACCCAGCACCCCGAGCACTGAGCACCCAGCACCCCGAGCACTGAGCACCCAGCACCCTGAGCACTGAGCACCCAGCACCCTGAGCACTGAGCACCCAGCACCCTGAGTACTGAGTACTCAGCACCCTGAGCACTGAGCACCCAGCACCCTGAGTACTGATCACCGAGCACCCCGAGCACTGAGCACCCAGCACCCTGAGTACTGAGCACCCAACACCCTGAGCACTGAGCACAAAGCACGCTGAGTACTGAGCACTGAACACCCTGAGTACTGAGCACCGAGGACCCTGAGCACTCAGCACCCAGCACGCTGAGTACTAAGCACTGAGCACCCTGAGTACTGAGCACCTAGCACCCTGAGTACTGAGCACCCAGCACCCTGAGCACTGAGCAGCCAGCACCCTCAGCACTGAGCACCCAGCACCCAGAGCACTGAGCACCCAGCACCCTGAGCACTGAGCACCCAGCACCCCGAGTACTGAGCACCGAGCACCCCGAGCTCTGAGCACCCAGCACCCTGAGTACTGAGCACCCAGTACCCTGAGTACTGAGCACCCCGAGTACTGAGCACCCAGCACCCCGAGCACTGAGCACCCAGCACCCTGAGTACTGAGAACAGATCACCCCGAGCACGGAGCACCCAGTACCCCGAGCACTGAGTACTGAGCACCCAGCACCCTGAGTACTGAGCACCGAGCTCCCCGAGCACTGAGCACCCAGCACCCTGAGCACTGAGCACCCAGCACGCTGAGTACTGAGCACTCAGCACCCTGAGCACTGAACACCCAGCACCCTGAGTACTGAGCACCCAGCACGCTGAGTACTGAGCACTCAGCACACTGAGCACTGAACACCCAGCACCCTGAGTACTGAGCACTGAGCACCCAGCACCCCGAGCACTGAGCACCCAGCACACTGTGTACTGAGCACTGAGCACCCTGATTACTAAGCACCTAGCACCCTGAGTACTGAGCACCCAGGACCCTGAGCACTGAGCACCGAGCACCCCGAGCACTGAGCACTCAGCACCCTGAGCACTCAGCACCCATCACCCCGATCACTGAGCACCCAGCACCCTGAGCACTGAGCACCCAGCACCCTGAGCACTGAGCACCCAGCAACCAGAGCACTGAGCACCCAGCACCCTGAGCACTGAGCACCCAGCACCCTGAGTACTGAGCACCCAGCACCCTGAGTACTGAGCACCCAGCACCCTGAGTACTGAGCACCGAGCACCCTGAGTACTGAGCACCGAGCACCCTGAGTACTGAGCACCCAGCACCCTGAGCACTGAGCACCCAGCACCCTGAGTACTGAGCACCCAGCACCCTGAGTACTGAGCACCCAGCACCCCGAGCACTGAGCACCCAGCACCCTGAGTACTGAGCACCTAGCACCCTGAGCACTGAGCACCGAGCACCCTGAGTACTGAACACCCAGCACCCTGAGCACTGAGCACTGAGCACCCAGCACCCTGAGCACTGAGAACTGAGCACCCAGCACCCCGAGCACTGAGCACCCAGCACCCTGAGCACCCAGCACCCTGAGCACTGAGCACCCTGAGCACTGAGCACCCTGAGCACTGAGCACTGAGCACCAAGCACCCTGAGTACTGAGCACCCAACACTCTGAGCACTGAGCACCCAGCACGCTGAGTACCGAGCACTGAGCACCCAGCGCCCCGAGCACTGAGCACCCAGCACCCTGAGCACTGAGCACTGAGCACACTGAGCACTGAGCACCCAGCACCCCGAGTACTGAGCACTGAGCACCCTGAGTACTGCGCTCCCAACACCCAGAGTACTGATCACCCAGCACCGTGAGATCTGAGCACCCAGCACCCTGAGTACTGAGCACCCAGCACCCTGAGTACTGAGCACCCAGCACCCTGAGCACTGAGCACTGAGCACCCATCACCTTGAGCACTGAGCACTGACCACCCAGCACCCTGAGCACTGAGCACCCAGCACCCTGAGCACTGAGCACCCAGCACCCTGAGTACTGAGTACTCAGCACCCTGAGCACTGAGCACCCAGCACCCTGAGTACTGATCACCGAGCACCCCGAGCACTGAGCACCCAGCACCCTGAGTACTGAGCACCCAGCACCCTGAGTACTGAGCACCCAGCACCCTGAGTACTGAGCACCCAGCACCCTGAGCACTGAGCACAAAGCACGCTGAGTACTGAGCACTGAGCACACTGAGTACTGAGCACCGAGGACCCTGAGCACTGAGCACCCAGCACGCTGAGTACTGAGCACTGAGCACCCTGAGTTCTGAGCACCTAGCACCCTGAGTACTGAGCACCCAGCACCCTGAGCACTGAGCTGCCAGCACCCTCAGCACTGACCACCCAGCACCCCGAGCACTGTGCACCCAGCACCCTGAGCACTGAGCAACCAGCACCCCGAGTACTGAGCACCCAGCACCCCGAGTACTGAGCACCGAGCACCCCGAGCACTGAGCACCCAGCACCCTGAGTACTGAGCACCCAGTACCCTGAGTACTGAGCACCCCGAGTACTGAGCACCCAGCACCCCGAGCACTGAGCACCCAGCACCCTGAGTACTGAGCACCCAGAACCCTGAGTACTGAGTACAAAGCACCCTGAGCACTGAGCACCCAGCACCCTGAGTACTGAGCACCGAGCACCCTGAGTACTGAGCACCCAGCACCCTGAGTACTGAGCACCCAGCACCCTGAGCACTGAGCACCCAGCACCCTGAGTACTGAGCACCCAGCACCCTGAGTACTGAGCACCCAGCACCCTGAGTACGGAGCACCCAGCACCCTGAGTACTGAGCACCCAGCACCCTGAGTACTGAGCACCGAGCACCCCGAGCACTGAGCAACCAGCACCCTGAGTACTGAGCACTGAGCACCCTGAGTACTAAGCACCGAACACCCTGAGTACTGAGCACCCAGCACCCTGAGGACTGAGCACCCAGCACCCTGAGCACTGAGCACCCAGCACCCTGAGTAATGAGCACCCAGCACCCTGAGTACTGAGCACCCAGCACCCTGAGCACTGAGCACCCAGCACCCCGAGCACTGAGCACCCAGCACCCCGAGCACTGAGCACCCAGCACCCTGAGCACTGAGCACCCAGCACCCTGAGCACTGAGCACCCAGCACCCTGAGTACTGAGTACTCAGCACCCTGAGCACTGAGCACCCAGCACCCTGAGTACTGATCACCGAGCTCCCCAAGCACTGAGCACCCAGCACCCTGAGTACTGAGCACCCAGCACCCTGAGCACTGAGCACAAAGCACGCTGAGTACTGAGCACTGAACACCCTGAGTACTGAGCACCGAGGACCCTGAGCACTCAGCACCCAGCACGCTGAGTACTAAGCACTGAGCACCCTGAGTACTGAGCACCTAGCACCCTGAGTACTGAGCACCCAGCACCCTGAGCACTGAGCAGCCAGCACCCTCAGCACTGAGCACCCAGCACCCCGAGCACTGAGCACCCAGCACCCTGAGCACTGAGCACCCAGCACCCCGAGTACTGAGCACCGAGCACACCGAGCTCTGAGCACCCAGCACCCTGAGTACTGAGAACAGATCACCCCGAGCACGGAGCACCCAGTACCCCGAGCACTGAGTACTGAGCACCCAGCACCCTGAGTACTGAGCACCGAGCTCCCCGAGCACTGAGCACTCAGCACCCTGAGCACTGAGCACCCAGCACCCTGAGCACTGAACACCCAGCACCCTGAGTACTGAGCACCCAGCACGCTGAGTACTGAGCACTCAGCACCCTGAGCACTGAGCACCCAGCACCCTGAGTACTGAGCACTGAGCACCCAGCACCCCGAGCACTGAGCACCCAGCACCCTTTGTACTGTGCACTGAGCACCCTGATTACTAAGCACCTAGCACCCTGAGTACTGAGCACCCAGGACCCTGAGCACTGAGCACCGAGCACCCCGAGCACTGAGCACTCAGCACCCTGAGCACTCAGCACCCATCACCCCGATCACTGGGCACCCAGCACCCTGAGCACTGAGCACCCAGCACCCTGAGCACTGAGCACCCAGCAACCAGAGCACTGAGCACCCAGCACCCTGAGCACTGAGCACCCAGCACCCTGAGTACTGAGCACCCAGCACCCTGAGTACTGAGCACCCAGCACCCTGAGTACTGAGCACCCAGCACCCTGAGCACTGAGCACTGAGCACACTGAGCACTGAGCACCCAGCACCCCGAGTACTGAGCACTGAGCACCCTGAGTACTGCGCACCCAACACCCAGAGTACTGATCACCCAGCACCCTGAGAACTGAGCACCCAGCACCCTGAGTACTGAGGACCCAGCACCCTGAGTACTGAGCACCCAGCACCCTGAGCACTGAGGACTGAGCACCCAGCACCTTGAGCACTGAGCACTGACCACCCAGCACCCTGAGCACTGAGCACCCAGCGCCCCGAGCACTGAGCACCCAGCACCCTGAGCACTGAGCACTGAGCACACTGAGCACTGAGCACCCAGCACCCCGAGTACTGAGCACTGAGCACCCTGAGTACTGCGCACCCAACACCCAGAGTACTGATCACCCAGCACCCTGAGAACTGAGCACCCAGCACCCTGAGTACTGAGCACCCAGCACCCTGAGTACTGAGCACCCAGCACCCTGAGCACTGAGCACTGAGCACCCAGCACCTTGAGCACTGAGCACTGACCACCCAGCACCCTGAGCACTGAGCACCCAGCACCCTGAGCACTGAGCACCCAGCACCCTGAGTACTGAGTACTCAGCACCCTGAGCACTGAGCACCCAGCACCCTGAGTACTGATCACCGAGCACCCCGAGCACTGAGCACCCAGCACCCTGAGTACTGAGCACCCAGCACCCTGAGTACTGAGCACCCAGCACCCTGAGTACTGAGCACCCAGCACCCTGAGCACTGAGCACAAAGCACGCTGAGTACTGAGCACTGAGCACCCTGAGTACTGAGCACCGAGGACCCTGAGCACTGAGCACCCAGCACGCTGAGTACTGAGTACTGAGCACCCTGAGTACTGAGCACCTAGCACCCTGAGTACTGAGCACCCAGCACCCTGAGCACTGAGCAGCCAGCACCCTCAGCACTGAGCACCCAGCACCCCGAGCACTGAGCACCCAGCACCCTGAGCACTGAGCACCCAGCACCCCGAGTACTGAGCACCCAGCACCCCGAGTACTGAGCACCGAGCACCCCGAGCACTGAGCACCCAGCACCCTGAGTACTGAGCACCCAGTACCCTGAGTACTGAGCACCCCGAGTACTGAGCACCCAGCACCCCGAGCACTGAGCACCCAGCACCCTGAGTACTGAGAACCGAGCACCCTGAGTACTGAGCACCCAGCACCCTGAGTACTGAGCCCCCAGCACCCTGAGCACTGAGCACCCAGCACACCGAGCACTGAGCACCCAGCACCCCGAGAATGAGCACCCAGCACCCTGAGTACTGAGCACCCAGCACCCCGAGCACGGAGCACCCAGGACCCCGAGCACTGAGTACTGAGCACCCAGCACCCTGAGTACTGAGCACCGAGCTCCCCGAGCACTGAGCACCCAGCACCCTGAGCACTGAGCACCCAGCACCCTGAGCACTGATCACCCAGCACCCTGAGCACTGAGCACCCAGCACCCTGAGCACTGAGCACCCAGCACCCAGAGCACTGAGCACCCAGCACCCTGAGCACTGAGCACCCAGCACCCTGAGTACTGAGCACCCTGAGTACTGAGCACCGATCACCCTGAGCACTGAGCACCCAGCACCCTGAGTACTGAGCACCCAGCACCCTGAGCACTGAGCACCCAGCTCCCTGAGCATTGAGCACCCAGCACCCTGTGTACTGAGCACCCAGAACCCTGAGTACTGAGTACAAAGCACCCTGAGCACTGAGCACCCAGCACCCTGAGCACTGAGCACGGAGCACCCTGAGTACTGAGCACCCAGCACCCTGAGTACTGAGCACCCAGCACCCTGAGCACTGAGCACCCAGCACCCTGAGTACTGAGCACCCAGCACCCTGAGTACTGAGCACTGATCACCCTGAGCACTGAGCACCCAGCACCCCGAGCACTGAGCACCCAGCACCCTGAGTACTGAGCACCTAGCACCCTGAGCACTGAGCACCGAGCACCCTGAGTACTGAACACCCAGCACCCTGAGCACTGAGCACTGAGCACCCAGCACCCTGAGCACTGAGCACTGAGCACCCAGCACCCCGAGCACTGAGCACCCAGCAC
Organism: Microtus oregoni; assembly: GCF_018167655.1. NCBI lineage: Eukaryota > Metazoa > Chordata > Mammalia > Rodentia > Cricetidae > Microtus > Microtus oregoni. The sequence goes on from NW_024544763.1 coordinate 40,711, forward strand.
CCTGAGCACCCAGCACCCTGAGCACTGAGCACCCTGAGCACTGAGCACCCTGAGCACTGAGCACTGAGCACCCAGCACCCTGAGTACTGAGCACCCAACACTCTGAGCAATGAGCACCCAGCATGCTGAGTACTGAGCACTGAGCACACAGCACCCTGAGCACTGAGCACCCAGCACCCTGAGCACTGAGCACTGAGCACCCAGCACCCCGAGCACTGAGCACCCAGCACCCTGAGCACCCAGCACCCTGAGCACTGAGCACCCTGAGTACTGAGCACCCAGCACCCTGAGCACTGAGCACACAGCACCCTGAGTACTGAGCACCCTGAGTACTGAGCACTGATCACCCTGAGCACTGAGCACCCAGCACCCTGAGTACTGAGCACACAGCACCCTGAGCACTGAGCACCCAGCACCCTGAGCACTGAGCACCCAGCACCCTGAGTACTGAGCACAAAGAACCCTGAGTACTGAGTACAAAGCACCCTGAGCACTGAGCACCCAGCACGCTGAGTACTGAGCACCGAGCACCCTGAGTACTGAGCACCCAGCACCCTGAGTACTGAGCACCCAGCACCCTGAGCACTGAGCACCCAGCACCCTGAGTACTGAGCACCCAGCACCCTGAGTACTGAGCACCCAGCACCCTGAGTACGGAGCACCCAGCACCCTGAGTACTGAGCACCCAGCACCCTGAGTACTGAGCACCGAGCACCCGAGCACTGAGCAACCAGCACCCTGAGTACTGAGCACTGAGCACCCTGAGTACTAAGCACCGAACACCCTGAGTAGTGAGCACCCAGCACCCTGAGGACTGAGCACCCAGCACCCTGAGCACTGAGCACCCAGCACCCTGAGTAATGAGCACCCAGCACCCTGAGTACTGAGCACCCAGCACCCTGAGCACTGAGCACCCAGCACCCCGAGCACTGAGCACCCAGCACCCCGAGCACTGAGCACCCAGCACCCTGAGCACTGAGCACCGAGCACCCTGAGCACTGAGCACCCAGCACCCTGAGTACTGAGTACTCAGCACCCTGAGCACTGAGCACCCAGCACCCTGAGTACTGATCACCGAGCACCCCGAGCACTGAGCACCCAGCACCCTGAGTACTGAGCACCCTGCACCCTGAGCACTGAGCACAAAGCACGCTGAGTACTGAGCACTGAACACCCTGAGTACTTAGCACCGAGGACCCTGAGCACTCAGCACCCAGCACGCTGAGTACTAAGCACTGAGCACCCTGAGTACTGAGCACCTAGCACCCTGAGTACTGAGCACCCAGCACCCTGAGCACTGAGCAGCCAGCACCCTCAGCACTGAGCACCCAGCAGCCCGAGCACTGAGCACCCAGCACCCTGAGCACTGAGCACCCAGCACCCCGAGTACTGAGCACCGAGCACCCCGATCTCTGAGCACCCAGCACCCTGAGTACTGAGCACCCAGTACCCTGAGTACTGAGCACCCCGAGTACTGAGCACCCAGCACCCCGAGCACTGAGCACCCAGCACCCTGAGTACTGAGAACAGATCACCCCGAGCACGGAGCACCCAGTACCCCGAGCACTGAGTACTGAGCACCCAGCACCCTGAGTACTGAGCACCGAGCTCCCCGAGCACTGAGCACCCAGAAGCCTGAGCACTGAGCACCCAGCACCCTGAGCACTGAACACCCAGCACCCTGAGTACTGAGCACCCAGCACGGTGAGTACTGAGCACTCAGCACCCTGAGCACTGAGCACCCAGCACCCTGAGTACTGAGCACTGAGCACCCAGCACCCCGAGCACTGAGCACCCAGCACCCTGTGTACTGAGCACTGAGCACCCTGATTACTAAGCACCTAGCACCCTGAGTACTGAGCACCCAGGACCCTGAGCACTGAGCACCGAGCACCCCGAGCACTGAGCACTCAGCACCCTGAGCACTCAGCACCCATCACCCCGATCACTGAGCACCCAGCACCCTGAGCACTGAGCACCCAGCACCCTGAGCACTGAGCACCCAGCACCCAGAGCACTGAGCACCCAGCACCCTGAGCACTGAGCACCCAGCACCCTGAGTTCTGAGCACCCAGCACCCTGAGTACTGAGCACCCAGCACCCTGAGTACTGAGCACCGAGCACCCTGAGTACTGAGCACCGAGCACCCTGAGTACTGAGCACCCAGCACCCTGAGCACTGAGCACCCAGCACCCTGAGTACTGAGCACCCAGCACCCTGAGTACTGAGCACCCAGCACCCCTAGCACTGAGCACCCAGCACCCTGAGTACTGAGCACCTAGCACCCTGAGCACTGAGCACCGAGCACCCTGAGTACTGAACACCCAGCACCCTGAGCACTGAGCACTGAGCACCCAGCACCCTGAGCACTGAGAACTGAGCACCCAGCACCCTGAGCACCCAGCACCCTGAGCACTGAGCACCCTGAGCACTGAGCACCCTGAGCACTGAGCACTGAGCACCCAGCACCCTGAGTACTGAGCACCCAGCACCCTGAGCACTGAGCACCCAGCACCCCGAGCACTGAGCACCCAGCACCCCGAGCACTGAGCACCCAGCACCCTGAGCACTGAGCACCCAGCACCCTGAGCACTGAGCACCCAGCACCCTGAGTACTGAGTACTCAGCACCCTGAGCACTGAGCACCCAGCACCCTGAGTACTGATCACCGAGCACCCCGAGCACTGAGCACCCAGCACCCTGAGTACTGAGCACCCAGCACCCTGAGCACTGAGCACAAAGCACGCTGAGTACTGAGCACTGAACACCCTGAGTACTGAGCACCGAGGACCCTGAGCACTCAGCACCCAGCACGCTGAGTACTAAGCACTGAGCACCCTGAGTACTGAGCACCTAGCACCCTGAGTACTGAGCACCCAGCAACCTGATCACTGAGCAGCCAGCACCCTCAGCACTGAGCACCCAGCACCCCGAGCACTGAGCACCCAGCACCCTGAGCACTGAGCACCCAGCACCCCGAGTACTGAGCACCGAGCACCCCGAGCTCTGAGCACCCAGCACCCTGAGTACTGAGCACCCAGCACCCTGAGTACTGAGAACAGATCACCCCGAGCACGGAGCACCCAGTACCCCGAGCACTGAGTACTGAGCACCCAGCACCCTGAGTACTGAGCACCGAGCTCCCCGAGCACTGAGCACCCAGCACCCTGAGCACTGAGCACCCAGCACCCTGAGCACTGAACACCCAGCACCCTGAGTACTGAGCACCCAGCACGCTGAGTATTGAGCACTCAGCACCCTGAGCACTGAGCACCCAGCACCCTGAGTACTGAGCACTGAGCACCCAGCACCCCGAGCACTGAGCACCCAGCACCCTGTGTACTGAGCACTGAGCACCCTGATTACTAAGCACCTAGCACCCTGAGTACTGAGCACCCAGGACCCTGAGCACTGAGCACCCAGCACCCCGAGCACTGAGCACTCAGCACCCTGAGCACTCAGCACCCATCACCCCGATCACTGAGCACCCAGCACCCTGAGCACTGAGCACCCAGCACCCTGAGCACTGAGCACCCAGCACCCAGAGCACTGATCACCCAGCACCCTGAGCACTGAGCACCCAGCACCCTGAGTACTGAGCACCTAGCACCCTGAGCACTGAGCACCGAGCACCCTGAGTACTGAACACCCAGCACCCTGAGCACTGAGCACTGAGCACCCAGCACCCTGAGCACTGAGAACTGAGCACCCAGCACCCCGAGCACTGAGCACCCAGCACCCTGAGCACCCAGCACCCTGAGCACTGAGCACCCTGAGCACTGAGCACCCTGAGCACTGAGCACTGAGCACCCAGCACCCTGAGTACTGAGCACCCAACACTCTGAGCACTGAGCACCCAGCACGCTGAGTACTGAGCACTGAGCACACAGCACCCTGAGTACTGAGCACCCAGCACCCCGAGCACTGAGCACCCAGCGCCCCGAGCACTGAGCACCCAGCACCCTGAGCAATGAGCGCTGTGGACACTGAGCACTGAGCACCCAGCACCCCGAGTACTGAGCACTGAGCACCCTGAGTACTGCGCACCCAACACCCAGAGTACTGATCACCCAGCACCCTGAGAACTGAGCACCCAGCACCCTGAGTACTGAGCACCCAGCACCCTGAGTACTGAGCACCCAGCACCCTGAGCACTGAGCACTGAGCACCCAGCACCTTGAGCACTGAGCACTGACCACCCAGCACCCCGAGCACTGAGCACCCAGCACCCCAAGCACTGAGCACCCAGTGCCCTGAGCACTGAGCACCCAGCACACTGAGCACTGAGCACCCAGCCCCCTGAGTACTGAGCACCCAGCACCATGAGTACTGAGCACCCAGCACCCTGAGCACTGAGCACCCTGAGGACTGAGCACCCAGCTCCCTGAGCACTGAGCACCCAGCACCCTGAGTACTGAGCACCGATCACCCTGAGCACTGAGCACCCAGCACCCCGAGCACTGAGCACCCAGCACCCTGAGTACTGAGCACCCAGCACCCTGAGCACTGAGAACCCAGCACCCTGAGTACTGAGCACCCTGAGTACTGAGCACCGATCACCCTGAGCACTGAGCACCCAGCACCCTGAGTACTGAGCACCCAGCACCCTGAGCACTGAGCAACCAGCACCCTGAGCACTGAGCACCCAGCACCCTGAGTACTGAGCACCCAGCACCCTGAGTACTGAGTACCCAGCACCCTGAGCACTGAGGACCCAGCACCCTGAGTACTGAGGACCGAGCACCCTGAGTACTGAGCACCCAGCACCCTGAGTACTGAGCACACAGCACCCTGAGCACTGAGCACCCAGCACCCTGAGTACTGAGCACCCAGCACCCTGAGTACTGAGCACCCAGCACCCAGAGCACTGAGCACCCAGCACCCCGAGCACGGAGCACCCAGGACCCCGAGCACTGAGTACTGAGCACCCAGCACCCTGAGTACTGAGCACCGAGCTAACCGAGCACTGAGCACCCTGAGTACTGAGCACCCAGCACCCCTAGCACTGAGCACCCAGCACCCTGAGTACTGAGCACTGAGCACCCAGCACCCCGAGCACTGAGCACCCAGCACCCTGTGTACTGAGCACTGAGAACCCTGAGTACTAAGCACCCAACACCCTGAGTACTGAGCACCCAGCACCCTGAGCACTGAGCACCGAGCACCCCGAGCACTGAGCACCCAGCACCCTGAGAACTCAGCACCCAGCACCCCGAGCACTGAGCACCCAGCACCCTGAGCACTGAGCACCCAGCACCATGAGCACGGAGCACCCCGAGTACTGAGCACCCAGCACCCTGAGCACTGAGCACCCAGCACCTTGAGTACTGAGCACCGAGCACCTCGAGCACTAAGCACCCAGCACCCTGAGTACTGAGCACCCAGCACCCTGAGCACTGAGCACCCAGAACCCTGAGCACTGAGCACCCAGCACCCTGAGCACGGAGCACCCAGCACCCTGAGTACTGAGCACCCAACACCCAGACTACTGAGCTCCCAGCAACCTGAGCACTGATCACCCAGCACCCTGAGTACTGAGCACCCAGCACCCTGAGTACTGAACACCCAGCACCCTGAGCACTGAGCACTGAGCACCCTGAGCACTGAGTACTGAGCACTGAGCACCCTGAGCACTGAGCACCCAGCACCCCGAGTACTGAGCACCCAGCACCCCGAGCACTGAGCACCCAGCGCCCCGAGCACTGAGCACCCAGCACCCCGAGCACTGAGCACTGAGCACCCTGAGCACTGAGCACCAAGCACCCCGAGTACTGAGCACTGAGCACGTTGAGTACTGAGCACCAAGCACCCCGAGTACTGAGCACTGAGCACCCTGAGTACTGAGCACCCAGCACCCTGAGCACTGAGCACCCAGCACCCTGAGTACTGAGCACTGAAAACCCTGAGTACTGAGCACCGAGCACCCTGAGTACTGAGCACCCAGCACCCTGATCACTGAGCACGGAGCACACGGAGGACTGAGCACCCAGCACCCTGAGCACTGAGGACCCAGCACCTTGAGTACTGAGCACCGAGCACAACGAGCACTGAGCACCCAGCACCCTGAGTACTGAGCACCCAGCACCCTGAGCACTGAGCACCCAGCTCCCTGAGCACTGAGCACGCAGCACCCCAAGCACTCAGCAACCAGCACCCTGAGTACTGAGCACAGAGCACCCTGAGCACTGAGCACCCAGCACCCTGAGTACTGAGCACCCAGCACCCTGAGTACTGAGCAACCAGCACCCTGAGCACTGAGCACTGAGCACCCAGCACCCTGAGCACTGAGCACTGAGCACCCAGCACCACAGCCCTGAGCACCCAGCACCCCGAGCACTGAGCATCCAGCACCCTGAGCACTGAGCACCCAGCACCCTGAGTACTGAGCAACCAGCAACCTGAGTACTGAGCACCCGGAGGACTGAGCACCCAGCACTCTGAGCACTGAGCACAGATCACTCTGAGCAGTGAGCACCCAGCACCCCGAGCACTGAGCACCCAGCACCCTGAGTACTGAGAACCCAGCACCCTGAGTACTGAGCACTGATCACCCTGAGCACTGAGCACCCAGCACCCCGAGCATTGAGCACCCAGCACCCTGAGTACTGAGCACCCAGCACCCTGAGCACTGAGCACCGAGCACCCTGAGTACTGAACACCCAGCACCTTGAGCACTCAGCACTGAGCACCCAGCACCCTGAGCACTGAGCACTGAGCACCCAGCACCCCGAGCACTGAGCACCCAGCACCCTGAGCACCCAGCACCCTGAGCACTGAGCACCCTGAGCACTGAGCACCCTGAGCACTGAGCACTGAGCACCCAGCACCCTGAGTACTGAGCACCCAACACTCTGAGCACTGAGCACCCAGCACGCTGAGTACTGAGCACTGAGCACACAGCACCCTGAGTACTGAGCACCCAGCACCCCGAGCACTGAGCACCCAGCGCCCCGAGCACTGAGCACCCAGCACCCCGAGCACTGAGCACTGAGCACACTGAGCACTGAGCACCCAGCACCCCGAGTACTGAGCACTGAGCACCCTGAGTACTGAGCACCCAACACCCTGAGCACTGAGAACCCTGAGTACTGAGCACCGAGCACACTGAGTACTGAGCACCCAGCCCCCTGAGCACTGAGCACGGAGCACCCCGAGGACTGAGCACCCCGCACCCTGAGCACTGAGCACCCAGCACCTTGAGTACTGAGCACCGAGCACCCCGAGCACTGAGCACCCAGCACCCTGAGTACTGAGCACCCAACACCCAGAGTACTGAGCACCCAGCACCCTGAGTACTGAGCACCCAGCACCCTGAGCACTGAGCACCCAGCACCCTGAGCACTGAGCACCCAGCACCCTGAGTACTGAGCACCCAGCACCCTGAGTACTGAGTACCCAGCACCCTGAGCACTGAGGACCCAGCACCCTGAGTACTGAGCACCGAGCACCCTGAGTACTGAGCACCCAGCACCCTGAGTACTGAGCACAGAGCACCCTGAGCACTGAGCACCCAGCACCCTGAGTACTGAGCACCCAGCACCCTGAGTACTGAGCACCCAGCACCCAGAGCACTGAGCACCCAGCACCCCGAGCACGGAGCACCCAGGACCCCGAGCACTGAGTACTGAGCACCCAGCACCCTGAGTACTGAGCACCGAGCTAACCGAGCACTGAGCACCCTGAGTACTGAGCACCCAGCACCCCGATCACTGAGCACCCAGCACCCTGTGCACTGAGCACCCAGCACCCTGAGCACTGAGCACCAAGCACCCCGAGTACTGAGCACCCAGCACCCTGAGCACTGAGCACCCAGCACCTTGAGTACTGAGCACCGAGCACCTCGAGCACTAAGCACCCAGCACCCTGAGTACTGAGCACCCAGCACCCTGAGCACTGAGCACCCAGAACCCTGAGCACTGAGCACCCAGCACCCTGAGCACGGAGCACCCAGCACCCTGAGTACTGAGCACCCAACACCCAGACTACTGAGCTCCCAGCAACCTGAGCACTGATCACCCAGCACCCTGAGTACTGAGCACCCAGCACCCTGAGTACTGAACACCCAGCACCCTGAGCACTGAGCACTGAGCACCCTGAGCACTGAGTACTGAGCACTGAGCACCCTGAGCACTGAGCACCCAGCACCCCGAGTACTGAGCACCCAGCACCCCGAGCACTGAGCACCCAGCGCCCCGAGCACTGAGCACCCAGCACCCCGAGCACTGAGCACTGAGCACCCTGAGCACTGAGCACCAAGCACCCCGAGTACTGAGCACTGAGCACGTTGAGTACTGAGCACCAAGCACCCCGAGTACTGAGCACTGAGCACCCTGAGTACTGAGCACCCAGCACCCTGAGCACTGAGCACCCAGCACCCTGAGTACTGAGCACTGAAAACCCTGAGTACTGAGCACCGAGCACCCTGAGTACTGAGCACCCAGCACCCTGATCACTGAGCACGGAGCACCCCGAGGACTGAGCACCCAGCACCCTGAGCACTGAGCACCCAGCACCTTGAGTACTGAGCACCGAGCACAACGAGCACTGAGCACCCAGCACCCTGAGTACTGAGCACCCAGCACCCTGAGCACTGAGCACCCAGCTCCCTGAGCACTGAGCACGCAGCACCCCAAGCACTCAGCAACCAGCACCCTGAGTACTGAGCACAGAGCACCCTGAGCACTGAGCACCCAGCACCCTGAGTACTGAGCACCCAGCACCCTGAGTACTGAGCAACCAGCACCCTGAGCACTGAGCACTGAGCACCCAGCACCCTGAGCACTGAGCACTGAGCACCCAGCACCACAGCCCTGAGCACCCAGCACCCCGAGCACTGAGCATCCAGCACCCTGAGCACTGAGCACCCAGCACCCTGAGTACTGAGCAACCAGCAACCTGAGTACTGAGCACCCGGAGGACTGAGCACCCAGCACTCTGAGCACTGAGCACAGATCACTCTGAGCAGTGAGCACCCAGCACCCCGAGCACTGAGCACCCAGCACCCTGAGTACTGAGCACCCAGCACCCCGAGTACTGAGCACCCAGCACCCTGAGTACTGAGCACCCAGCACCCCGAGCACTGAGCACCCAGCACCCTGAGTACTGAGCACCCTGAGTACTGAGCACTGAGCACAGAGCATCCTGAGTACTGAGCACTCTGAGGACTGAGCACCCAGCACCCAGAGCACTGAGAACCCAGCACCCTGAGTACTGAGCACTGATCACCCTGAGCACTGAGCACCCAGCACCCCGAGCACTGAGCACCCAGCACCCTGAGTACTGAGCACCCAGCACCCTGAGCACTGAGCACCGAGCACCCTGAGTACTGAACACCCAGCACCTTGAGCACTCAGCACTGAGCACCCAGCACCCTGAGCACTGAGCACTGAGCACCCAGCACCCCGAGCACTGAGCACCCAGCACCCTGAGCACCCAGAACCCTGAGCACTGAGCACCCTGAGTACTGAGCACCCTGAGCACTGAGCACTGAGCACCCAGCACCCTGAGTACTGAGCACCCAACACTCTGAGCACTGAGCACCCAGCACGCTGAGTACTGAGCACTGAGCACACAGCACCCTGAGTACTGAGCACCCAGCACCCCGAGCACTGAGCACCCAGCGCCCCGAGCACTGAGCACCCAGCACCCCGAGCACTGAGCACTGAGCACACTGAGCACTGAGCACCCAGCACCCCGAGTACTGAGCACTGAGCGCCCTGAGTACTGAGCACCCAGCACCCCGAGTACTGAGCACTGAGCACCCTGAGTACTGAGCACCCAACACCCTGAGCACTGAGAACCCTGAGTACTGAGCACCGAGCACACTGAGTACTGAGCACCCAGCCCCCTGAGCACTGAGCACGGAGCACCCCGAGGACTGAGCACCCCGCACCCTGAGCACTGAGCACCCAGCACCTTGAGTACTGAGCACCGAGCACCCCGAGCACTGAGCACCCAGCACCCTGAGTACTGAGCACCCAACACCCAGAGTACTGAGCACCCAGCACCCTGAGTACTGAGCACCCAGCACCCTGAGCACTGAGCACCCAGCACCCTGAGCACTGAGCACCCAGCACCCTGAGTACTGAGCACCCAGCACCCTGAGTACTGAGTACCCAGCACCCTGAGCACTGAGGACCCAGCACCCTGAGTACTGAGCACCGATCACCCTGAGTACTGAGCACCCAGCACCCTGAGTACTGAGCACAAAGCACCCTGAGCACTGAGCACCCAGCACCCTGAGTACTGAGCACCCAGCACCCTGAGTACTGAGCACCCAGCACCCAGAGCACTGAGCACCCAGCACCCCGAGCACGGAGCACCCAGGACCCCGAGCACTGAGTACTGAGCACCCAGCACCCTGAGTACTGAGCACCGAGCTAACCGAGCACTGAGCACCCTGAGTACTGAGCACCCAGCACCCCGATCACTGAGCACCCAGCACCCTGTGCACTGAGCACCCAGCACCCTGAGCACTGAGCACCAAGCACCCTGAGTACTGAGCACCCAGCACGCTGAGTACTGAGCACCCAGCACCCTGAGCACTGAGCACCCAGCACCCTGAGTACTGAGCACTGAGCACCCAGCACCCCGAGCACTGAGCACCCAGCACCCTGTGTACTGAGCACTGAGCTCCCTGAGTACTAAGCACCCAGCACCCTGAGTACTGAGCACCCAGCACCCTGAGCACTGAGCACCGAGCACCCCGAGCACTGAGCACCCAGCACCCTGAGCACTCAGCACCCAGCACCCCGAGCACTGAGCACCCAGCACCCTGAGCACTGAGCACCCAGCACCATGAGCACGGAGCACCCCGAGTACTGAGCACCCAGCACCCTGAGCACTGAGCACCCTGCACCTTGAGTACTGAGCACCGAGAACCTCGAGCACTAATCACCCAGCACCCTGAGTACTGAGCACCCAGCACCCTGAGCACTGAGCACCCAGAACCCTGAGCACTGAGCACCCAGCACCCTGAGCACTGAGCACCCAGCACCCTGAGTACTGAGCACCCAACACCCAGACTACTGAGCTCCCAGCACCCTGAGCACTGAGCACCCAGCACCCTGAGTACTGAGCACCCAGCACCCTGAGTACTGAACACCCAGCACCCTGAGCACTGAGCACTGAGCACCCTGAGCACTGAGTACTGAGCACTGAGCACCCTGAGCACTGAGCACCCAGCACCCCGAGTACTGAGCACCCAGCACCCCGAGCACTGAGCACCCAGCGCCCCGAGCACTGAGCACCCAGCACCCCGAGCACTGAGCACTGAGCACCCTGAGCACTGAGCACCAAGCACCCCGAGTACTGAGCACTGAGCACCCTGAGTACTGAGCACCAAGCACCCCGAGTACTGAGCACTGAGCACCCTGAGTACTGAGCACCCAGCACCCTGAGCACTGAGCACCCAGCACCCTGAGTACTGAGCACTGAAAACCCTGAGTACTGAGCACCGAGCACCCTGAGTACTGAGCACCCAGCACCCTGATCACTGAGCACGGAGCAACCCGAGGACTGAGCACCCAGCACCCTGAGCACTGAGCACCCAGCACCTTGAGTACTGAGCACCGAGCACAACGAGCACTGAGCACCCAGCACCCCGAGCACTGAGCACCCAGCACCCTGAGCACCCAGCACCCTGAGCACTGAGCACCCTGAGCACTGAGCACCCTGAGCACTGAGCACTGAGCACCCAGCACCCTGAGTACTGAGCACCCAACACTCTGAGCACTGAGCACCCAGCACGCTGAGTACTGAGCACTGAGCACACAGCACCCTGAGTACTGAGCACCCAGCACCCCGAGCACTGAGCACCCAGCGCCCCGAGCACTGAGCACCCAGCACCCCGAGCACTGAGCACTGAGCACACTGAGCACTGAGCACCCAGCACCCCGAGTACTGAGCACTGAGCGCCCTGAGTACTGAGCACCCGGCACCCCGAGTACTGAGCACTGAGCACCCTGAGTACTGAGCACCCAACACCCTGAGCACTGAGAACCCTGAGTACTGAGCACCGAGCACACTGAGTACTGAGCACCCAGCCCCCTGAGCACTGAGCACGGAGCACCCCGAGGACTGAGCACCCCGCACCCTGAGCACTGAGCACCCAGCACTTTGAGTACTGAGCACCGAGCACCCCGAGCACTGAGCACCCAGCACCCTGAGTACTGAGCACCCAACACCCAGAGTACTGAGCACCCAGCACCCTGAGTACTGAGCACCCAGCACCCTGAGCACTGAGCACCCAGCACCCTGAGCACTGAGCACCCAGCACCCTGAGTACTGAGCACCCAGCACCCTGAGTACTGAGTACCCAGCACCCTGAGCACTGAGGACCCAGCACCCTGAGTACTGAGCACAGAGCACCCTGAGTACTGAGCACCCAGCACCCTGAGTACTGAGCACACAGCACCCTGAGCACTGAGCACCCAGCACCCTGAGTACTGAGCACCCAGCACCCTGAGTACTGAGCACCCAGCACCCAGAGCACTGAGCACCCAGCACCCCGAGCACGGAGCACCCAGGACCCCGAGCACTGAGTACTGAGCACCCAGCACCCTGAGTACTGAGCACCGAGCTAACCGAGCACTGAGCACCCTGAGTACTGAGCACCCAGCACCCCGATCACTGAGCACCCAGCACCCTGTGCACTGAGCACCCAGCACCCTGAGCACTGAGCACCAAGCACCCTGAGTACTGAGCACCCAGCACGCTGAGTACTGAGCACCCAGCACCCTGAGCACTGAGCACCCAGCACCCTGAGTACTGAGCACTGAGCACCCAGCACCCCGAGCACTGAGCACCCAGCACCCTGTGTACTGAGCACTGAGCACCCTGAGTACTAAGCACCCAGCACCCTGAGTACTGAGCACCCAGCACCCTGAGCACTGAGCACCGAGCACCCCGAGCACTGAGCACCCAGCACCCTGAGCACTGAGCACCCAGCACCCCGAGCACTGAGCACCCAGCACCCTGAGCACTGAGCACCCAGCACCATGAGCACGGAGCACCCCGAGTACTGAGCACCCAGCACCCTGAGCACTGAGCACCCAGCACCTTGAGTATTGAGCACCGAGAACCTCGAGCACTAATCACCCAGCACCCTGAGTACTGAGCACCCAGCACCCTGAGCACTGAGCACCCAGAACCCTGAGCACTGAGCACCCAGCACCCTGAGCACTGAGCACCCAGCACCCTGAGTACTGAGCACCCAACACCCAGACTACTGAGCTCAAAGTACCCTGAGCACTGAGCACCCAGCACCCTGAGTACTGAGCACCCAGCACCCTGAGTCCTGAACACCCAGCACCCTGAGCACTGAGCACCCTGAGCACTGAGTACTGAGCACTGAGCACCCTGAGCACTGAGCACCCAGCACCCCGAGTACTGAGCACCCAGCACCCCGAGCACTGAGCACCCAGCGCCCCGAGCACTGAGCACCCAGCACCCCGAGCACTGAGCACTGAGCACCCTGAGCACTGAGCACCAAGCACCCCGAGTACTGAGCACTGAGCACCCTGAGTACTGAGCACCAAGCACCCCGAGTACTGAGCACTGAGCACCCTGAGTACTGAGCACCCAGCACCCTGAGCACTGAGCACCCAGCACCCTGAGTACTGAGCACTGAAAACCCTGAGTACTGAGCACCGAGCACCCTGAGTACTGAGCACCCAGCACCCTGATCACTGAGCACGGAGCAACCCGAGGACTGAGCACCCAGCACCCTGAGCACTGAGCACCCAGCACCTTGAGTACTGAGCACCGAGCACAACGAGCACTGAGCACCCAGCACCCTGAGTACTGAGCACCCAGCACCCTGAGCACTGAGCACCCAGCTCCCTGAGCACTGAGCACGCAGCACCCCAAGCACTCAGCAACCAGCACCCTGAGTACTGAGCACAGAGCACCCTGAGCACTGAGCACCCAGCACCCTGAGTACTGAGCACCCAGCACCCTGAGTACTGAGCAACCAGCACCCTCAGCACTGAGCACTGAGCACCCAGCACCCTGAGCACTGAGCACTGAGCACCCAGCACCACAGCCCTGAGCACCCAGCACCCCGAGCACTGAGCACCCAGCACCCTGAGCACTGAGCACCCAGCACCCTGAGTACTGAGCAACCAGCAACCTGAGTACTGAGCACCCAGCACCCTGAGTACTGAGCACTCAGCAGCCTGAGTACTGAGCACCGAGCACACCGAGCAATGAGCACCCAGCACCCTGAGCACTGAGCACCCGGAGGACTGAGCACCCAGCACTCTGAGCACTGAGCACAGATCACTCTGAGCAGTGAGCACCCAGCACCCCGAGCACTGAGCACCCAGCACCCTGAGTACTGAGCACCCAGCACCCCGAGTACTGAGCACCCAGCACCCTGAGTACTGAGCACCCAGCAACCCGAGCACTGAGCACCCAGCACCCTGAGTACTGAGCACCCTGAGTACTGAGCACTGAGCACAGAGCATCCTGAGTACTGAGCACTCTGAGGACTGAGCACCCAGCACCCTGAGCACTGAGCACCGAGCACCCTGAGTACTGAACACCCAGCACCTTGAGCACTCAGCACTGAGCACCCAGCACCCTGAGTACTGAGCACTGATCACCCTGAGCACTGAGCACCCAGCACCCCGAGCACTGAGCACCCAGCACCCTGAGTACTGAGCACCCAGCACCCTGAGCACTGAGCACCGAGCACCCTGAGTACTGAACACCCAGCACCTTGAGCACTCAGCACTGAGCACCCAGCACCCTGAGCACTGAGCACTGAGCACCCAGCACCCCGAGCACTGAGCACCCAGCACCCTGAGCACCCAGCACCCTGAGCACTGAGCACCCTGAGCACTGAGCACCCTGAGCACTGAGCACCCAGCACCCTGAGTACTGAGCACCCAACACTCTGAGCACTGAGCACCCAGCACGCTGAGTACTGAGCACTGAGCACACAGCACCCTGAGTACTGAGCACCCAGCACCCCGAGCACTGAGCACCCAGCGCCCCGAGCACTGAGCACCCATCACCCGAGCACTGAGCACTGAGCACACTGAGCACTGAGCACCCAGCACCCCGAGTACTGAGCACTGAGCGCCCTGAGTACTGAGCACCCAGCACCCCGAGTACTGAGCACTGAGCACCCTGAGTACTGAGCACCCAGCACCCTGAGCACTGAGAACCCTGAGTACTGAGCACCGAGCACACTGAGTACTGAGCACCCAGCCCCCTGAGCACTGAGCACGGAGCACCCCGAGGACTGAGCACCCCCACCCTGAGCACTGAGCACCCAGCACCTTGAGTACTGAGCACCGAGCACCCCGAGCACTGAGCACCCAGCACCCTGAGTACTGAGCACCCAACACCCAGAGTACTGAGCACCCAGCACCCTGAGTACTGAGCACCCAGTACCCTGAGCACTGAGCACTGAGCACCCAGCACCCTGAGCACTGAGCACTGACCACCCAGCACCCCGAGCACTGAGCACCCAGCACCCCGAGCACTGAGCACCCAGCGCCCTGAGCACTGAGCACCCAGCACCCTGAGCACTGAGCACCCAGCCCCCTGAGTACTGAGCACCCAGCACCATGAGTACTGAGCACCCAGCACCCTGAGTACTGAGCACCGAGCACCCCGAGCACTGAGCACCCAGCACCCTGAGCACTGAGCACCCTGAGGACTGAGCACCCAGCACCCTGAGCAACGAGCACCCCGAGCACTGAGCACCCAGCACCCTGAGCACTGAGCACCCTGAGCACTGAGCACCCAGCACACCGAGCACTGAGCACCCAGCACCCTGAGTACTGAGCACCCATCACCCTGAGCACTGAGCACCCAGCACCCTGAGTACTGAGCACCCTGAGTACTGAGCACCGATCACCCTGAGCACTGAGCACCCAGCACCCTGAGTACTGAGCACCCAGCACCCTGAGCACTGAGCACCCAGCACCCTGAGCACTGAGCACCCAGCACCCTGAGTACTGAGCACCCAGAACCCTGAGTACTGAGTACAAAGCACCCTGAGCACTGAGCACCCAGCACCCTGAGTACTGAGCACCGAGCACACTAAGTACTGAGCACCAAGCACCCTGAGTACTGAGCAGCCAGCACCCTGAGCACTGAGCACCCAGCACCCTGAGTACTGAGCACCCAGCACCCTGAGTACTGAGCACCCAGCACCCTGAGTACTGAGCACCCAGCACCCTGAGTACTGAGCAACCAGCACCCTGAGTACTGAGCACCGAGCACCCCGAGCACTGAGCAACCAGCACCCTGAGTACTGAGCACTGAGCACCCTGAGTACTGAGCACCGAACACCCTGTGTACTGAGCACCCAGCACCCTGAGGACTGAGCACCCAGCACCCTGAACACTGAGCACCCAGCACCCTGAGTACTGAGCCCCCAGCACCCTGAGTACTGAGCACCCAGCACCCTGAGCACTGAGCACCCAGCACCCCGAGCACTGAGCACCCAGCACCCCGAGCACTGAGCACCCAGCACCCTGAGCACTGAGCACCCAGCACCCTGAGCACTGAGCACCCAGCACCCTGAGTACTGAGTACTCAGCACCCTGAGCACTGAGCACCCAGCACCCTGAGTACTGATCACAGAGCACCCCGAGCACTGAGCACCCAGCACCCTGAGTACTGAGCACCCAGCACCCTGAGTACTGAGCACCCAGCACCCTGAGTACTGAGCACCCAGCACCCTGAGCACTGAGCACAAAGCACGCTGAGTACTGAGCACTGAGCACCCGGAGTACTGAGCACCGAGGACCCTGAGAACTGAGCACCCAGCACGCTGAGTACTGAGCACCCAGCACCCTGAGTACTGAGCACCCAGCACCCTGAGTACTGAGCACCCAGCACCCTGAGCACTGAGCACCGAGCACCCTGAGTACTGAACACCCAGCACCTTGAGCACTCAGCACTGAGCACCCAGCACCCTGAGCACTGAGCACTGAGCACCCAGCACCCCGAGCACTGAGCACCCAGCACCCTGAGCACCCAGCACCCTGAGCACTGAGCACCCTGAGCACTGAGCACCCTGAGCACTGAGCACTGAGCACCCAGCACCCTGAGTACTGAGCACCCAACACTCTGAGCACTGAGCACCCAGCACGCTGAGTACTGAGCACCCAGCACCCTGAGCACTGAGAACCCTGAGTACTGAGCACCGAGCACACTGAGTACTGAGCACCCAGCCCCCTGAGCACTGAGCACGGAGCACCCCGAGGACTGAGCACCCCCACCCTGAGCACTGAGCACCCAGCACCTTGAGTACTGAGCACCGAGCACCCCGAGCATTGAGCACCCAGCACCCTGAGTACTGAGCACCCAACACCCAGAGTACTGAGCACCCAGCACCCTGAGTACTGAGCACCCAGCACCCTGAGCACTGAGCACTGAGCACCCAGTACCCTGAGCACTGAGCACTGACCACCCAGCACCCCGAGCACTGAGCACCCAGCACCCCGAGCACTGAGCACCCAGCGCCCTGAGCACTGAGCACCCAGCACCCTGAGCACTGAGCACCCAGCCCCCTGAGTACTGAGCACCCAGCACCATGAGTACTGAGCACCCAGCACCCTGAGTACTGAGCACCGAGCACCCCGAGCACTGAGCACCCAGCACCCTGAGCACTGAGCACCCTGAGGACTGAGCACCCAGCACCCTGAGCACCGAGCACCCCGAGCACTGAGCACCCAGCACCCTGAGCACTGAGCACCCTGAGCACTGAGCACCCAGCACACCGAGCACTGAGCACCCAGCACCCTGAGTACTGAGCACCCATCACCCTGAGCACTGAGCACCCAGCACCCTGAGTACTGAGCACCCTGAGTACTGAGCACCGATCACCCTGAGCACTGAGCACCCAGCACCCTGAGTACTGAGCACCCAGCACCCTGAGCACTGAGCACCCAGCACCCTGAGCACTGAGCACCCAGCACCCTGAGTACTGAGCACCCAGAACCCTGAGTACTGAGTACAAAGCACCCTGAGCACTGAGCACCCAGCACCCTGAGTACTGAGCACCGAGCACACTAAGTACTGAGCACCAAGGACCCTGAGTACTGAGCACCCAGCACCCTGAGCACTGAGCACCCAGCACCCTGAGTACTGAGCACCCAGCACCCTGAGTACTGAGCACCCAGCACCCTGAGTACTGAGCACCCAGCACCCTGAGTACTGAGCACCCAGCACCCTGAGTACTGAGCACCGAGCACCCCGAGCACTGAGCAACCAGCACCCTGAGTACTGAGCACTGAGCACCCTGAGTACTGAGCACCGAACACCCTGAGTACTGAGCACCCAGCACCGTGAGGACTGAGCACCCAGCACCCTGAAAACTGAGCACCCAGCACCCTGAGTACTGAGCCCCCAGC